>NW_021703777.1:56971244-57009520 GCF_005190385.1 Monodon monoceros
CATCCTGCAGAAACAAGACTTACAAATGAGTGCCTGAAGACTCATTTCTCACTCTGACCCCTGGGGTCAATGATGTCAGAGAAACTATTTCGGAAAAGAGCTCTAGAGTGGGAGTGAACAATCAGAACCAACAATAATGAGTAATTCTTGAAGGTCACAGCTGTTGAGCAGCTAATTGTAACTTGAAAAGCTGAGTACCAAGTTATTAATGATCTTGCTGATAAACTTTTTTCCCCACTCCAAGTCATACAAGCTTTTATTCTAACTTTGAAGATCAAGAAAGAGCTACCCTGGCTATAAATGCAAAACTTTTCCTGTCTAGATGCAGCCGCGCATATCTGACTGCCTGCTTTCCTCACATACTCAGTATAAACTGGTGACCTTCATATAAATTGAGGTATGCTTTCCGATTCCAAAATCTCTCCTAAGGAAAGGGATCTTCAACCCTGCCAAGTATTTTGTTTTAGCTTATTAACTACTCAGTATTATAAAACAGACGGAATGGAATCAAATAAGTAATTTACTCAGAGAGCCAAAATGATCTTTTCCTTATTTTATATGCATGTGGTAGAAAACACACCACCTTCATTTGAAACACAGACACTATACTATGGGAGGTAAAAATAATACTTCTACAGGCTAACAGAAAGTATACTAGAGGATAAAAAGAACTGTCTGCTTTTCTTAAGAAGTACTGAGGGCAAAGTCAATGCAGGCAGGAGGAAACACAAGGCATACTATTAGAAAATTAGAGAGCACATCATGTATGGGAATTCTATTCCAACAATTATCCCCTATCCTTCAATGATTTAAAACAGGGTTGCTCTCCTCTCTACTTCATCTTCTATCTTATCTATTGGGTTATTATTTCTTCCCAAGCAGGAGTTAAATTTTCAGATTCCTATTGTTTATCTAAACAGAGTCATTCATTTACACACTGTAGGTTCATAGTAAATGCTTGCTGAATGAAGGAAATGAAATGCTTTAATTATAATGTCTTTCCAACTGGAGGGCTGTTCATTGCTCTCACCACAGCAAGCCACAAAGGTTCTTGAATGAACCCCTGAGGCTATCACAGAATGATGCAAGGTACTCACCTTTCCTCCCCTCCACAACCCCAAAGGAATTAATGAGCAGCTTCCACAAAGCCCAGAAGCAAACAACTGAAATCTGAACTGCAGCCTGTTAGTACAAAACAAGTTAAACTAGGAGAAAACCATGTCTCCTGCAGGGTAGAGGTGGGAGCAAAGCACTTAATTATTTTAGTGAGATTCAGGTCTGTGAAAGAACATGTGTGCAAACATGCACACTCATTTTATTTGCTTTAATAGGCTTGTCAGTGATATGTCACAGAAGCATGCCAATATTTTATCAGCTACATCCTGCTTTCATAGGTGGTAGTCTACAGAGGACAAATATTGTGCTATTTGCATTATAATTAATACACCATTAAAGAAATATTTATAGGGTAAATACCATAAGCCACAGATAATATTAAGAACCCTGACAAATACATTATAAATAAAATAGTTCCTCATCTCAAGACTTTTATAATCAAGTAAGGAGGAAAAGGTACATATATACATAACTATAATATGATAGTGTGATAAATTCTCTACTACATTTAAGGGTCAAGTGTTGCCATCTAACCTATGCTAATTCCTATAAACTGCCAGTTATACACAGATCAATACATTTCCATCACTCTTGCTTCTCCATCCACCTACAAAAATGAGAAAGTTTCCACTAAGCTAAAGTCATTTAATCATCCATCAAATCTCCTGGTATTTTCAAAATTAATGTGTTACCACAGCTCGCTGTTAGAATCATTTTTTAGTTGTGTCAGATCATCACCTAAGCAGGGGTGCAGGGAGACTTGAATAATGAATGAATGTTTTATCCCCAGCCCATTCAAAGTGGAATAACGATATGAGTGCAAAATTCCAAAAGGCGAAATCTATCTCCCTATGGTCTGTGTTCAACAAACTCATTGCTTGGGCCATGGGATTTTCTACCCACGACAAAAACTAAAATAAGCAATGTTGCATTAAAATGAAATAATACAGATATATATTCTAGGAAGATTTTTTCTGGAGGGCAGAGCAAATCCAGTTACTATATGGTACAGTTTTTAGTTGTCAATCTTGAAAGACCCACAAAACAAGAATTAACTGACCTGCAAAAAAAGAGTCAGAAATGCTATCCAGATTTTCTTCACTTCCCTTCTATGTCTATACTAACCCTTCTGGGACAGTTCATACATTTATGTGATTTCCTCTCTGTAGGTAATATCCAAATCCATTGCTAAAGATCTGATTTACTTTAATTCCCATTATTCTCAAAATCCCTATAGAACTGGCTATGGACATCTGAAAATATATCATAGTGAAAACTAAAATTATTATCTTCCTCAAAAACCAGTATTCCTTGCCAACTATTTAATTCAATATTCAGATAAGGAATATAAGCATAGGTTGAACTCACAGCCATAAAGTATTTTAAAAACCACAAAGAGTAATTTCAAAAACTTTTATTTAATACACTCAATTTTTAAAGAAATTAATAAAAGTGCTTTTAGTTTTTCAACTTTAAAGTCCATGGTTACAATGTCTCAAATATTTCACCCCAAGTATAAATTAAAACTAATTTTTCACATTTCAAAGTAGTTAATGCATACATTTATATGCAACTTGTATTTAGATCCAGTTCTAATGGATAAATGTACTTGTCTTCAGGGTAGTAGTCATATGAATAGACTCAATGAAGTAAAATGCTTTATATTTTTTTCTATAAATATCAAAGGTTTTTTGGACTTGGCAAGGGCTTTACAAATAATAGCCAATCCACAAATTTTATAGATGGGATATTATATAATTTACCACAATTTACATAGTTTTACAAGTAGCAGATGGTAGATTAATACTAAGGTGGCAATATACATCATCACCCAAATCAGAACACTTCTGAGAATGGGAAAGGATGCTATTAAGGACTATTACTATTACTATTACTAATACTGGAGGACAACAGGTATAAACTGGGTCTCTCTGGGAAAACCAGAACATATGGTTAGCCTAACTATAACACATGCAATATGTATTTGCTATTTTAATTGAGAATATTCAATCTGCTATAGATACAAGAAACAAATGGGATAGATAAGACTTATGTGTTAAATATACATAATGTACAGGCAAGTAACTTGGGAGACAGGCAAAATTCATAAGATGTACTAAGAATAGAAAGTAAGTTAGTAACCCGTACACATATTACAGAATTAATGGAACAATTACAAGAATGAAACAAATAGAGTGTTACTTAGAAAGGGATATAAAGACCATAAATCTTAAGTATTCATAAAGCCCAGATTATATCACCTCTATATTGATAGCTATATCCCTCTAAATCTGCCTCCCTTAGTGACATCTATTATGGTCCGTTTCTGACCCCATGTGTTCTCCACTTGAGAAAGACAGATATAAGCCACAGCAGCTCAACACGTTCAACAGTGAGGTACAGCTGCGGTCAGGTGTACGAGTCTCTGCATCTCTCCAACAAACTGAGCTTGTGTTACCTGCAGATACCTCCCAACCACTGAGCTTCCTTGTTTATCTGGTCTTTGTAACCACACCATCAGCAGAAATAGCAGATGAAGTGGAAAGTGAATCAGGATAATGCAACATTACATTAAACAGAATTAAGAAACTGTGAACCTTTCAACCATCCAATGGAACCCTATCCTAACTGTGTAAACGTATCCTATAGCTTTGTTCTTGGCTTCCCCCGACAGAATAAATAAAGCACGTGATTCCAGAATCTTGGCATCTTGGTCTGTAAGCCTGGCAGTCCTGACTTCTATTATAGCTTGCCTGGTAGTTTATGTAGAGGCTTTTATTGCATTGATATAAATTCCCACACAACAGCACATATCCCCCAAATCCCATTGATTTATTTACTCATTCAACAAGTTTGAGTACCTACCACACAGCATGCTCAATTCTGGGTGCCTGGAATATAAAAATGAAAGACACAACCTCTGTTCTTTCTTTTTCTTTTTGGCCATGCAGTGTGGCATGAGGGACCAATCAGGGATCAAACCCATACCCCCTGCATTGGGAGCACAGTCTTAACCACTGGACCACCAGGGAATTCTCAACAGCCTCTGTTCTCAAACAGAGTCCAAGGAGGAAAACAGATGAGTAAACAGACAAGGTATGATAGTGTTGTCATATCCCAGCCTCCAGGGATCAAGGAAGGCTTCCCAGAGGAAGCGACAGCAAAGAATATAGAATAGGACAAAACAGACCAGAAGAGAAAAATAGACTTACTAACATGTATTGCTTACTGCATACCGCAACAATTTTCTAACTCATTTAATACTCATAACAACCCTATGAGTCATTATTGTTATTATTCCTATTTGAAAAATAAGAGAAGGAAGGCATAGAAAGGTCATATATCTAGCAAGTGAAGGAGTCAGAACTGAATGCCAAGCATTCTGGCCCAAGAAACCAACCACTTAATCACTAAATTACACTACATCATATCCCAGGTGCCAAGAACTGAAATATGAATGGGAGTTAGAAAGGCAAAAAAGGGAGAGAAGGGCATGGTAACGTGAGAACCCAAACCAAGACAACCATCATACTTCAAGAGTTAAAACATGGCATGCATATGAGGAATTGTAAGAGATGAAGCTGTTAAATTAGGCAGGGCCCAGAAAATGAGATTACCAAAGGCCTTATCAAAACACCTCATCACCTTCCTTGTCACATGACCCCATAACTCAAAGTCTACATCACAATGTTATAGGGGAAAACAAGTGAATACATCATGTAGCATGAAATAGAAAAAATGAAACAAGCCTTGAAAATTTCAATTAGTGATAACTTTCTTTCAATTTAAGGCAGTATCTTATAAAAAAATTCAACATTCTCTGAACTACAATGCAATACAAATAAAGATTTTAACAGAACTGACATCTAATCTGTAGTACAGTTCTACCCATAGGTTATATAACCGTTTTTATTTTGTTTAGATTTCACACATGTAATTATTATATGTAATTCTATGGATACGCACTTACGTATATGTATATGTCAACTAAAAATGTGCGAAATGCAAAAATAGATCTCATACAAGTAGCTTTTCAACAATAATATGTTGTCATAGATGTTAACATGGTAAACAAATCTGTATAACAGGACAAATGAAATATAGGTAAGAAGTAAACCAACAAGACACACATCGTCATAGGTTATACAAATAATTCTGGTAGAATATCTTCCCATTATAAACACATTATTTTTCTAATGCTATAAATAATCACATTACTTAATATAAATGAAACAAGATTTATAAATGTCAGATGAACAAATGGTACAGTTTTCCTTTCAGATGTGAAACTGTGGGAATAAATTACTTTTACAAGACCAGTAGTTTCAAATAAAATTGAGAAGTCAATCTGTTTGGTATAATTCTTTTTTTTTTTTTTTTTCCACTGTTGTGGCCTCTCCCATTGCAGAGCACAGGCTCCGGACGCGCAGGCTCAGCGGCCATGGCTCACGGGCCCAGCCGCTCCGCGGCATGTGGGATCTTCCCGGACTGGGGCACGAACCCGTGTCCCCTGCATGGGTAGGCGGACTCTCAACCACTGCGCTACCAAGGAAGCCCATATTTGGTATAATTCTTAAATTTTAAAGTGATTTAAGTATTTAAACAAGCCTTCACTTTTTTTTGCTATTGACTGCATATATTTAGATTCAACCAGTTAGAACATATTACAATATATAGTTTAATTATTAATTTCCAAGTCTCATCAAAAAATATCCCAGTGTTTTTCTATTAATCTCAAACAGTATTACAACATTCCAGAAGTTAACATTTTAAAAACTTTCATATACTTTTAATATATGTTCACACCAGCACTACTTTAGCCTGATGATTCACAATTAACCAATGATCAAAAACAAATAAACAGGGAACTACATTTCCAAAATAGAAGAAAATCACTAGACATAGTCATATTTCCCCAATTCCATCATATGTACTTATTAATCTAATCTATTATTTGCTCCACTGCTAGAGGGTATTTGAAAAAGTTCAGCACACGTCACAAATCTTTCAGTGAGAATCAAAAACACTTTCATTTTCTCATCCATTTAGCTCATGCTCTGGCATCATCTTATCATGCATTTATGAACTTTCTGTGGATTAGCATTAGCCGAGGCTACCAGAGGGGCAAAGCATAAGAAAAGTTTGGGACTTTTATTTACCAGTTGTATCAACCCATGATATGATCACCTCCATTGGCTTATAATTTTCCCTTCTCTAAATCAAAGTGTGTCTCCCAGTTCTCCCCTTGCCCATTCTCTTCTGTGCTTTGATGATCTCCTAAACCCCAGTGACCTTAACTATCACCTTTATGTTGAAAATGTCTAACTTCTGTTACTAGCAATAACTTCTCCCTTGATATTTAGATTAATATTTCAGAGTTTACTTCACATTTACACCTCTAACTCAGTATTTCTAAGACCAGATTCATCTTTTTTTTTTCCTGAAAACCAAAGCTTCCTCTTGACATTCTAATTCTACGAATGGGAGCACACAGTCACCTAGGCTCCTACATCCAGTTAGTAGCCAAGCACTGCAGATTCGATCTCTGTGCATCTCTCACATCGTTCCTCTTCTTTCCATCCCGATTACTCTCTCTCCAGTTCAGACACTCATTACCTTCTGCCCTATGGCAACAACCTAACTGATCTCTCCATGTTCAAGTCTCTCTCCATACTAAACTTTCCCACACAATCCTGACAGGTTCTAAACTGCAACTCTGTTCAAGAGCTTCCAAAGAATCCCCACTACAGACAAAATTATGTACACGTGGGCCTTTAAAATGCCCTACAAGATGGCTACAAACTACCTTTCAAACTTCCTGCCCCACCACTTCTTTCCTCATGCTCTTACTGTTGATTAAACTAGACTATTAACTGTTTGATGAAAATGTCATAATTTTCTCCAACTATAACTTTGTTCACATGATTCACTTCTCTGGAACACCCTCCCTCTGCCAGCACTTCCCAAATGATCCTAGGGATTTTTTTAATAGTAAAAATACCACATTATCTAAGGAAGATTTACCTGCCCTCCTTTCTCCACTATCCCCACATACCAGGGATGCCATTTCCTCCTTCTTTAAAATACTATAGCACCTAAAGAAAACCATAATTCAAAAAGATACATGCACCCCAATGTTCATTGCAGCACTATTTACAATAGCCAGGACATGGAAGCAACCTAAATGTCCATCAACAGAGGAATGGATAAAGAAGATGTGGTACATATATACAATGGAATATTACTCAGCCATAAAAAGGAATGAAATTGTGCCATTTGCAGAGATGTGGATGTACCTAGAGACTGTCATACAGAGTGATGTAAGTCAGAAGGAGAAAAAACAAATATATAATATCGCTTATATATGGAATCCAGAAAAATGATACAGATGAACTTATCTGCAAAGCAGAAAGAGAGACACAGATGTAGAGAAAAAACATATGTATACTAAGGAGGGAAGGGGGAGATGGGATGAATTGGGAGATTGGGATTGACATATATATACTATTATGTATAAAATAGATAACTACTGAGATTATACCGTATAGCACAGGGAACTCTACTCAGTGCTCTGTGGTGACCTAAATGGGAAGGAAATCCAAAAAGAGGGATATATATATACCTATAGCTGATTCACTTTGCTGTATAGCAGCAACTAAGAAAACATTGTAAAGCAACTATACACCAATAAAAATTAATAAAAAATAAAATAAAATACTTCAGCATTTGTATGACACCACATTTCACCAAATCATTGAGTCAAATGCCTACTGGTTTTTCTATTCTCTCTGTTACCAGCAACAGACTGTAATTCCTTGAAGAAAAAACAGCATTATGGAGGGTTCTATGTGCATTATAGGCACAGGAAATATGTAAATTAAATTAAATTATTTTCTCTCCTGAACATTTATACTCAATGTTCAGTTACCCAAGCTAGGAACCCATGATTGTGACAAAAATATAAAGCCAGTATTTTATTACAGAACTTTGTCTCTTCCCAAACCTAAACAAAAATATTAACAAGTAACTAAATAAATTCATTGAAAATTCTTCATGGATCTTCCACTACATATCTCTGATATGATTACTACAAAACAGAAAGCCAAGAAAAGGGTAAATAGTAGTAGGTAACACATACTAGGTTTCAAAAACTATGAGTTTAATCATTTTAATATATTCACATATGCTTAATCATCACAACAATGTATGTACTTTTATTATCACACTCTACAGATAAGTTAACAAAGTTTTTTAAATGTAAGTCCTTAGCCTTGGTTAAGACAGTTAATAAACAGTAAAGCTGAGAATGAACCCAAATCTGTCAGACTCCAAAGCTCACGGAGTAACTATAATTCTATACTACTACCTTCTCTGTAGCAATTAAAAAAAAAAAAAAAAATGAAGAGTTAAAGATATGTCTATAGCCAAGAAAAAGAAATTGCTTCTTTAGGAAGTAATAGCTGGGGGAGAGGGAGAATCATCAATTTACTTAACTATACATATGAAAGAGAGAAAGTATAAATTAGAGTGCCTGGTCAAATTTTTGCACTGCTGTACTGGAGACCTATATGAATAATGCAAAATCTGAAAACACAGACGTAAACCAGTCTATGAAAGTAAGATGTTCTATGCAAAACAACACCTGCTCTGCTCTCCCCTTTCATCTTAATTTGAGGTTAAGGCTTCTATAAATATAATGGAAGTTTCCTCTCTGTATCTGGGATATACTTCAGATCTCTTTTACTACCACACATTGTTTGAGTTGAAGGGAAACAAAAGAAAAAGGAAAAGATTTTCTAGTAATTAACTAATTTATTCTGAAAAGCATCTGTGACTGGTAGGGTAAAATTTGGTTCTTTGGAACATATACACAATTATTATTATGTGGCAGACACTCAAATAATGAATTAATGAAACGACTTATATATTCCTAATTAAATCATTTTTTGGCCAGAATGTCAAGGTTTAGCATCCATTTTCCATTAGTAATATTCTTTGTAACAAGAAAAATGTAACGGTGAAAAATATAATTTCCATAAGCATTTTGAAAAGCTACTCAAATTTTACTTCTCAGATGGAAAGGGAAAATAATTTGTAATTTATGCCAACAGAAACAAAAGAGTTTATCACATTTTCCTGAAAATACCTGAAGGCCAAACTCACTAACACATTTGGGAAAGGAACACGATCCTAAAAAAATGTTTTAAAATCATGTTTAGGGCTGAAAAGTTTATTATTGTCTTTTAACCTCAATACTTTACCTACTTCCCTAAATGCCTATTAACCTATTATCCTTCTTCCCACATAAACATATAATTTTTTCCCTTTTTTTTTGCTGACAAACAAGAGACTTTAATGGGAAGGGGTGCCCTAGCGGACAGCAGCAGGGTAAGGGAACCCAGGAGAACTGCTCTGCCACATGGCTTGAAGTCTCGGGTTTTATGGTGATGGGATTAGTTTCCGGGTTGTCTCTGGCCAATCACTGACTAAGGGTCCTTCCTGGTGGCACGCATATTGCTCAGCCAAGATGGATTCCAGCGAGAAGGATTCTGGGAGGTTGGTAGGACATATGGACTGGCGTCTCCTCTCTCCTTTTGACCCTTCCTGAATAACATATAATATTAAGTATATAAAGATTCAAAAGGGTGATGTCCAAATAATTTATTTTGCATATCAATTAGACCTGACATTTGTCTAAACTGGCAAACCTCACTGAAAGACACAAATGTGAACGGGTTTTTATCTGAAACAATATTATATTGTCATATAAAACAAGAAGCTAACAGCACTTCGAAGGCCATATTATATTATTCTCTTGCAGTAAGTTATATCCAAAAGGCTGAGCTTGTAAAACAGAGGGTTTTTATTGTAGAAACAATAATCTCTGTTCTTCTGTTACAAGTTCTTTCATCTCTCTACTTCCCCATGAATTCCTGGACTTTACCTATACACGACAGACTGTAATGTAATAACAAAATTAAAACCAGCTTTTCCAAAAATCTGGGAGTAAGGGGAATAAGAACATGAGAACATGCCAGAAGGATAACTCATCAAAGTCAATATAAATAACACTATTAAAAACATATTGAGTAAAAATTCCCAGGTTTTCCTATGATCATTAGTTATATCAAATGAAAATATAAAAGCCAGAAGGAAGTAAAGAGAAATTGTTTACCAAATGCACATACACAACTTTCAGGCCACTGTAATTCAGAATCAGAGGGAGGATAGAAATTGTTTGGTCAAGAATAGACCTAATGGGCTTCCCTGGTGGCGCAGTGGTTGAGAGTCCGCCTGCCGATGCAAAGGACACGGGTTCGTGCCCCGGTCTGGGAAGATCCCACATGTCGCGGAGCGGCTGGGCCCGTGAGCCATGGCCGCTGAGCCTGCGTGTCCGGAGCCTGTGCTCCGCAACGGGAGAGGCCACAACAGTGAGAGGCCCGCGTACCGCAAAAAGAAAAAAAAAAAAAAAAGAATAGAGCTAAGGATGAATGCAAGCAGAGGAAAATCAATTCAAGTCAACCCTACATCAAATTTTTAGCTGAGCTGAGGAGGACTCAGGTGGTATAGGACATTCCAACCAGCAAAGATATCACTTGCCAAAGATGTGGAAGGAAGGGGGGGCATGGTTTGTTTAATAAACTGTTAGAACTTCCATGTGGCTGAAGGATAAGCCATGTGGAGAGGTAGTTTGAGGCAAGAGAAGAATGTGTTGTCTACTAATCTTATTTACTGGAGGTATGTGTTTTGGCTGATAGGTTTTAAAGCGTTCCTGCTCCTTATTTAGTCCAGTGTCCATGACCTGCCCTATCATGTTGGTAAATTTATGGTATACTAAAGACTTGGCTCCATTCCCAAATCACTGTCTTACAATTATTCCAATAAATGAGCTTTTGCCACCCTTTCCCTGCCTCTATCAGCTTATTATAATGCCTTCATATGTACAATTAGGTGGGTTCCGCAACTGTGGCCTTGGATCTATGAATTTAAAAGTGTTTATTTTTTGGAGTGCAGCTTTTATTTTCCTAGACTCTTAACCAATGAGAACATTCAACATTTCCTTAAGATAAAGTATCACTTAACAATGGCATCAAGTGATATTCTATTTTAATAATCAGTTTGAATTGGGCAAGAGTATTAATAAAGATTCATTTCTGAGGCATTCTCAAAAGACATATGAAGATTATTTTTGTTATTATTTTATTAAACTGTGTGCTATGTTACACTGTTAATGAGCCCAAATATGAGCAGACTAGTCTCCTACTTCTTTCCAAATTTTGACATGGAACATCGTACTAAGAACTGAATGAATGCCCAGTATACTTAGGCCTGCAGATCAACTGTCTTAACCTCATTCAATTTGTCTCCTTGCCATAGTACTGAAAAATATACATTGGAAAAAAACATATATAGTAAGAATTCTTTCAGCTGTTTCATGGGAACACAGGAGAGCTCAAAATCAAATCTAATCTTGGCTGCACTACAGCCCTGCTAGGTATTATTGGGAAGTAGAAGGAAGGACTGAATGAAAAGCCTAGCAGATGATCTTTTGTGGCAGAATCTTATCACACCTAAGCCAAAATAGAATCCTAACAATGAATGATAATAATTTTTGTTCTGATGAGAATAACATGCTCAACAAACATCATTTTTAACTATGTTTTTACAGATTTATATATTATATTTAAGTGTTCTTAAATTTGGGACCAGAAAGTTGGGTTTCTATTCAAAGGAGTATGTTGAAGAAATCATTTGTAAACGTTTGGGTAACACCACCATCATTCCTTACCAACACTCTGTGCCTCCTCTTGTCTTTCTTATCTCAGTGAGATGATCATTCTTCATACAACCTTTCAAGTCAGAAACTCGGTGGTACTCTTTGGGTTTTCCCTTTGTCTTACTCACTTATCCAATGAATCTCTAACTTCTGTCAATTGGTCCTCATTATCACTAATGTCACTCACTCCTAGAGTCAGTGCCACCATCATTTTTTATCTGAATCAAAAGAATAACCTCCCATTTCCAGTCTTGAAGCCTCTAGTTTATTCTTCAAATGGAGGTGGCAGGTCATTCCTCCCTTAATTCCTCTAAGATTAACTTAATTTTTCCCTTACTGCCATCAGAGAAATTCTGAACTCCTCATAACATTATATCATGCCACCCTGATCTTCTCCAGATGATTTCTGGACTGACAACTAGAAATTATCCTTTGGACACGTTAAGTTCCAATCATACTGAACTAGGCCTTTGTGCTACTCTTTCCTATCTATAATAGTATCTTTCTTCTACCTCTATGCTTGGCTAACTAATACTTGACTGTTGGGTCCCAGCTTAAATGCACTTTTCTTCAAAAGCATCTTCTCTGATCCTCCAAGACAGGGTTGACAATCTCTCTACATGCTCCATAGTACTTTATACTCACTTTTATAAAAGGTATTCTCAGTATTGCTTCTTTGTTACACAAACTTGCTTCTATGTGGGCCTAGGTCATGAGATGGCCAGTGACATGAATAATTAAATCAGGGACATTGGCCTTACTCAATGAGGATTAAATTCTCTTTTTCGAAATTCAAACCTAAAGGCAAGACAACAAGTGCCAGTCGCTGGTTAGTGCTGTGGCTAAGAGCAGTGGTATACAATTCAGGCTAGTGGTCACTTACAATGTTAATGAGCAAAGAAAGCTGTTGGGAAGTAAGAGAAGAATCAGAGAAGAGCTAGGCCCACAGGAGACAAACCAAGGTCCAATACTCAAGAGTGTCCTTAGATTTCCATAAGAATTATGTATTCTTAAAATAGTGCTCTTACAGTTAGTATTCCCCCTCAAATACACACACACACACACACACACACACACACACACACACACACCCCTAGGCATATGTTAATCACCATTTTACAAACAAAGCTCTTGTCTCCTTGGGTGCAGGGAAGAGGTATCCTCTAGCAAATGTTTGCCACACTGTACAATTTTTGACTCCCAATACTGACTGAGGGATCGAAAATTATAAGTTCTCCATCACTGCCTTCCTGCCACTTAGTGCAGTACCCAGCATGCATCGGCGCTCAATTAAAGTTGAAAAAGTAAGTGAGGCCAAGGATGAATGAAAGAACCACCAGTATTTAATAATTCAGACTAATTTTAAAGGCTGATATTTGTGTAATGCAATAAAAAATCAAATGGAGTTTCTCCTTGCTTTAATTATCAAAAAAGCATTCTAATTTATAAATACAAAAACCCAAGAATGGGAGAAAATGAAAAAAAAAGTGATGGCAGAGTTGGATGTGATTCACCAATAGGATTGAGAATACACAAGCCCCTTGTAAAAGCATTTTGGCTCTTGCAAAAGGTGCGCTTAAAAATGAGCACAGGGGGCTTCCCTGGTGGCGCAGTGGTTGAGAGTCCGCCTGCCGATACAGGGGACACGAGTTCGTGCCCCAGTCTGGGAAGATCCCACATGCCGCGGAGTGGCTGGGCCCGTGAGGCATGGCCGCTGAGCCTGAGCGTCCGGAGCCTGTGCTCTGCAATGGGAGACACCATAACAGTAAGAGGCCCGCGTACCGCAAAAAAAAAAAAAAAAAAAAATGAGCACAGGGTCTTCCCTGGTGGCTCAGTGGTTGGGGGTCCGACTGCCGATGCGGGGGACACGGGTTCATGCCCCGGTCCGGGAGGGTCCCACATGACGCAGAGCGGCTGGGCCAGTGGGCCGTGGCCGCTGGGCCTGCGCTCCGTGGCGGCGGGGTAGGGGGGGCACAGCAGTGAGAGCCCCGAGTACCACCAAAAAAAAAAAAAAAAAATGAGCCCAGGGCCAGCGGGCAGCACCATTGAAAGAGACAGGACCAAAGCCATGAGCTTTGCAGCGGTGAAGCCCTCGGACAAAGGCAGAAATGGCTATTGTAAACGGCATGAGAAGATGTTTGGTCAGTGAGAATAGCTGGAGACCTTCAAGATGGAGGACAAGTAAGACATGGAGATACCTTCCTCCGCACAAACACATCAGAAATACATCTACATATGGAACAACTCCTACAGAACACCTACTGAATGCTGGCAGAAGACCTCAGACTTACCAAAAGGCAAGAAACTCACCACGTAGCTGGCCATGTGGGTGACAGGATCTTGTAGTTTTGGCCAGGTCTCAGGCCTGTGCCTCTGAGGTGGGAGAGCTGAGTTCAGGACATTGGTTGACAAGTGACCTCCCAGATCCACGTAATATCAAACAGCAAAACCTCTCCCAGAGATCTCCATCTCATCAATAAGACCCAGCTCCACTCAACGACCAGCACGCTACAATGCTGGACACCCTATGTGAAACAACTAGCAAAACAGGAACACAACCCCACCCATTACCAGAGAGGCTGCCGAAAATCATAACGAGGTCACAGACACCCCAAAACACACCACTGGATGTGGTCCTGCTCACAAGAAAGACAAGGTCCAGTCTCATCCACCAGAACACAGGCACCAGAAAGCCTACATAAGCCACTGAACCACCTTTAGCCACTGGGGGCACACACCAAAAACAAAGGGAACTACGAACCTGCAGCCTGCGCAAAGGAGATCCCAAACACAGTAAGTTAAGCAAAACAAGAAGACGGAAAAACACACAAGATGAAGGAGCAAGGTAAAAACCCACCAGACCAAATAAATGAAGAGGAAACAGGAAGTCTACATGAAAAAGAATTCAGAGTAATGATAGTGAAGTTGATCCAAAATCTTGGAAATAGAATGGAGAAAAATGTAAGAAATGTTTGACAAGGATCTGGAAGAACTAAAGAGCAAACAATGATGAACAACACAGTAAATAAAATTAACAATTCTCCACAAGGAATCAATAGCAGAATAACTGAGGCAGAAGAACGGATAAGTGACCTGGAAGATAAAATAGTGGAAATAACTACCACACAGCAGAATAAACAAAAAAGAATGAAAAACATTGAGGACAGTCTCAGAGATATCTGGAACAACATTAAATGCACCAACATTCGAATTATACGGGTTCCAGAAGAAGAAGAGAAAAAGAAAGGGACTGAGAAAATATTTGAAGAGATTATAGTTGAACACTTCCCTAATATGGGAAAGGAAATAGTCAATCAAGTCCAGGAAGCACAGAGAGCCCCATACAGGATAAATCCAAAGAAAAACACACCAAGACACATGTTAATCAAACTATCAAAAATTAAATACAAAGAAAAAATATTAAGACCAAAAAGGGAAAAGCAATAAATAACATACAAGGGAATCCCCATGAGGGTAATAGCTGATCTTTCAGCAGAAACTCTGCAAGCCAGAAGGGACTGGCAGGACATATTTAAAGTGCTGAAAGGGAAAAAGCCTACAACCAAGATTACTCTACCCAGCAAGGATCTCATTCAATTCGACTGAGAAATTAAAACCTTTACAGACAAGCAAAAGCTAAGAGAATTCAGCACCACCAAACCGGCTTTACAACAGATGCTAAAGGAACTTCTCTAGGCAGGAAACACAAGAGAAGGAAAAGAACTACAACAACAAACCCAAAACAATTAAGAAAATGGTAATAGGAATATAAATATCGATAACTACCTTAAATGTAAATGGACTGAATGCTCGAACCAAAAGACATAGACTGGCTGAATGGATACAAAAACAAGATCCGTATATATGCTGTCTACAAGAGATCCATTTAAGACCTACGGACACATACAGACTGAAAGTGAAGGGATGGAAAAAGATAGCCGATGCAAGTGTAAATCAAAAGAAAGCTGGAGTAGCAATTCTCATATCAGACAAAATAGACTTTAAAATAAAGACTATTACAAGAAACAAAGAAGGACACTACGTAATGATCAAGGGATCAATCCAAGAAGAAGATATAACAATTGTAAATATGTATGCACCCAATATAGGAGCACCTCAATACAAAAGGCAAATGCTAACAGCCATAAAAGGGGAAATCGACAGCAACACAATCATAGTAGGGGACTCTCACACCCCGCTTTCACGATTGGACAGATTATCCAAAATGAAAATAAATAAGGAAACAAAAGCTTTAAATGATACATTAAAGCAGAGGGACTTAATTGATACTTATAGGACATTCCATCCAAAAACAATAGAATACACTTTCCTCTCAAGTGCTCATCAAACATTCTCCAGGATACATCATAACTTGGGTCATATATCAAGCCTCGGTAAATTTAAAAAAACTGAAATCATACCAAGAATCTTTTCCAAGCACAAGGCTATGAGACTAGATATCAATAACAGGAAAAAAATCTGTAAAAAATACAAACACATGGAGGCTAAACAATAAACTACTAAATAACCAAGATCACTGAAGTAAACAATGAGGAAATCAAAAAATACCAAGAAAAAAATGAAAATGAAAACACAACGACCCAAAACCTATAGGATGCAGCAAAAGCAGTCCTAAGAGGGAAGGTTATAGCAACACAATCTTACATCAAGAAAAAAGAAACATCTCAAATAAACAACCTAACCTTACATCTAAGGCAATCAGAGAAAGAAGAACAAACATCCCCAAAGTTAGTAGAAGGAAAGAAATCATAAACACCAGTAAAGAATATGCAAAAAATACAAAGGATCATGAGAGATTACTACAAACAACTATATGCCAATAAAATGGACAACATGGAAGAAATGGACTCATTCTCAGAAAAGCACAACCTTCCGATACTGAACCAGGAAGACACAGAAAATATAAACAGACCAATAACAAGCACTGAAATTGAAACTGTGATTAAAAATCTTCCAACAAACAAAAGCCAAGGAACAGATGGATTCACAGGCGAATACTATCAAACATTTAAAGAAGGGGTAATACCTATCCCTCTCAAACTCTTCCAAAATATAGCAGAGGGAGGAACACTTCCAAACTCATTCTATGAGGCCACCATCACCCTGATATCAAAACCAAAGATGTCACAAAGAAAGAAAACTACAGGCCAATATCACTGATGAAGATAGATGCAAAAATCCTCAACAAAATACTAGCAAACAGAATCCAACAACACATTGAAAGGATCATACACCATGATCAAGTGGGGTTTAACCCCAGAATGCAAGGATTCTTCAATATACACAAATAAAGTGATACCCCATATTAACAAATTGAAGGAGAAAAACCATATGTTCATCTCAATAGATGCAGAAAAAGCTATTGACAAAATTCAACACCAATTAATGACAAAAACCCTCCAGAAAGTAGGCATAGAGGGAACTTACCTTAACATAATAAAGGCCATATATGATAAACCCACAGCCAACATCGTTCTCAATGGTAAAAAACTGAAGCTATTTCCTCTAAGATCAGGAACAAGACAAGGTTGCCCACTCTCACTACTATTATTCAACATAGTTTTGGAAGTTTTAGCCACAGCCATCAGAGAAGAAAAAGAAATAAAAGAAATCTAAATTGGAAAAGAAAAACTAAAGCTGTCACTGTTTGCTGACGACGTGATACTATACATAGAGAATCCTAAAGAGGCTACTAGAAAACTACTAGAGCTAATCAATGAATTTTGTAAAGTAGCAGGACACAAAATTAATGCATAGAAATCTCTTGTGTTCCTATACAGTAATGATGAAAAATCTGAAAGTGAAATTAAGGAAACACTTCCATTTACCATTGCAACAAACAGAATAAAATACCTAGGAATAAACTTACCTAAGGAGACAAAAGACCTGTATGCAAAAAACAATAAGACACTGATGAAAGAAATTAAAGATGATACAAAGAGATGGAGAGATATACCATGTTCTTGGATTGGAAGAATCAACATTGTGAAAATGACTATACTTCCCAAAGTGATCTACAGATTCAACGCAATCCCTATCAAACTACCAATGGCATTTTCCACAGAACTAGAAAAAAAAAAATTGCACCATTTGTATGGAAACACAAAACACCCCGAGTAGACAAAGTAATCTTGAGAAAGAAAAATGGCGTTGGAGGAATCTGGCTCCCAGACTTCAGACTATACTACAAAGCTACAGTAATCAAGACAGTATGGTACTGGCAAAAAACAGAAATATAGATCAATGGAACAGGATAGAAAGCCCAGAGATAAACCCACGCACATATGGTCACTTTATCTTTGATAAAGGAGGCAAGAATATACAATGGAGAAAAGACAGTCTCTTCAATAAGTGGTGCTGGGAAAACTGGACAGCTACATGTAAAAGAAGGAAATTTGAAAACTCCCTAACACCAGGAACAAAAATAAACTCAAAATGGATTAAAGACGTAAATATAAGGCCAGACACTGTAAACCTCTTAGAGGAAAACATAGGTAGAACACTCTATGACATAAATTACAGCAAGGTCCGTTTTGACCCACCTCCTAGAGAAATGGAAATTAAAAAAAATAAAATAAATAATTGGGACCTAATGAAACTTAAAAGCTTTTGCACAGCAAAGGAAACCATAAACCAGACGAAAAGACCACCCTCAGAATCAGAGAAAATATTTACAAATGAAGCAACTGACAAAGGATTAATCTCCAAAATTTACCAGCAGCTCATGCAGCTCAATATCAAAAAAACAAACAACCGTATCCAAAAATGGGCAGAAGACCTAAAAAGACATTTCTCCAAAGAAGATATACAGATTGCCAACAAACACACGAAAGGATGCTCAATATCACTAACCATTAGAGAAATGCAAATCAAAACCAGAATTAGGTATCACCTCACACCTGTCAGAATGGCCCTCATCAAAATATCTACAAACAATAAATGCTGGAGAGGGTGTGGTGAAAAGGGAACCCTCTTGCACTGTTGGTGGGAATGTAAATTGATACAGCCACTATAGAGAACAGTATGGAGGTTCCTTAAAAAACTAAAAATAGAGCTACCATACGACCCAGCGATCACACTACTGGGCATATACCCTGAGAAAACCATCATTCAAAAAGAGTCATGTACCACAATGTTCATTGCAGCTCTATTTACAGTAGCCTGGACACGGAAGCAACCTAAGTGTCCATCAACAGACGAATGGATAAAGAAGACGTGGCACATATATACAATAGAATATTACTCAGCCATAAAAAGAAACGAAATTGAGTTATTTGTAGAGAGGTGGATGGACCTAGAGTCTCTCATACAGAGTGAAGTAAGTCAGAAAGAGAAAACAAATACGGTATGCTAGCACATATATATGGAATCTAAAAAATAAATCGTTCTGAAGAACCTAGGGTCAGGACAGGAGTAAAGATGCAGACGTAGAGCACGGACTTGAGGACTCAGGGAGGGGGAAGGGTAGGCTGGGCCGAAGTGAGAGAGTGGCATGGACTTACATGTAATATCAAATGTAAAACAGATAGCTAGTGGGAAGCAGCCACATGTCACAGGTAGATCAGCTCAGTGCTTTGTGACCACATACAGGGGTGGGATAGGGAGGGTGGGAGGGAGACGCAAGAGGGGGGAGATATGGGGATATATGTATAGCTGATTCACTTTGTTATAAAGCAGAAA
This sequence comes from Monodon monoceros, assembly GCF_005190385.1. Taxonomy (NCBI): domain Eukaryota; kingdom Metazoa; phylum Chordata; class Mammalia; order Artiodactyla; family Monodontidae; genus Monodon; species Monodon monoceros. The sequence goes on from NW_021703777.1 coordinate 56,990,839, forward strand.
CTAACACACCATTGTAAACAATTATACTCCAATAAAGATGTTTAAAAAAAAAAATGAGCACAGGGTAGAGTTTTTATGACTTGTCAGGATTGAAATGCTTTAGCTGTACTCTGAGAGAACACTTGTATGAGCCCTGCATACTGTACGTATGGCTTTCAGGAGGGTTATTTGTAGATCATCTCAATGAACTTTTTAAGCATCTGCATGAAAATCACAATTAAAGCAAGGAAAATGCTGATAAAAAACACATCAACATTCCTTTAGCTTCAAGGAAATGTCGTGATATCTAGTCATTAACTGTGCAATCTGCCCTCAGACTTTCTTCTGCCTTAGTACGCTAAAGAGAAAAAGGTCTTCTGAGAACAATGTTTTTTAATTCTTCATGCTTTGCTGCTCTACTGTGAAGTCCTAATTCCTGTGAATCCGAACACTCATTAACTCTCAAGAACTGCTATTAGCTATCTGGAGTCAAATGAATGTAAAGGGGAAAAAAGGGGCAAAGTTTAATTTCAAACAAATAAAAGGGTTTTTGTTATATTGTTAAGGCTGTGTGTATTGGGTTTCTATTTGCTTGTTTGGCTATCGATAGAACAAATAGAGGTTAACTGTTTTTTTTTTTGCGGTACGCGGGCCTCTCACTGTTGTGGCCTCTCCCGTTGCGGAGCACAGGCTCCAGACGCGCAGGCTCAGCGGCCATGGCTCAGGGGCCCAGCCGCTCCGCGGCATGTGGGATCTTCCCGGACCGGGGCACGAACCCGTGTTCTCTGAATCAGCAGGCGGACTCTCAACCACTGCGCCACCAGGGAAGCCCGATTAACTTTTTTAAAGTAATCACAATTTTATTTTCCAATCAAAGACTGCATTAATATCAGTCTTCATTATTTCCATTTTTTTCTGATTTTTCTAAATCTTAAATTATCTTGTTTCTATAACATACTGTTGCTTTTGTTTTAGAAAGACAGAGGGAGGAAGGAAGGAAGCTGGAGTTCATTGACATTTTCTAGTTTGAATTCTTTATGTCTTTTCAATTTGAAGAACTCAAGGTAATGTGGTATCTCCCATTTTAATTTCATTTTTAATAATGGTCCAAGTGTTCTAGCTGTACGTACTATCGTCTATATCAAGAAAGAGTATGCCCCTGTAATATTTACTTCACTTTCTTTATTCTTTCTATAGGGAACATTTAAGATGACCTTCAGTTGTTCTCTATCTCACTGATAAAATTACTTTTGCACAAAAGCAACTTTCAAAAAGTATGGCTTCATCATAACAGATTAACATGATTCTGTAGGCTCCTTTTAAATCACATGACATTTACATCAGTCTTCATTTACAAGATCACATAAAGGTTGCCTTGTACCCTCATTTTTGTCTTTGTCCAAAACAGAATAGAATACAATTTTCCTATTTATAAGTTGATAGAAAACCTGACTTAATCCCATTACTACACTGCAATCTGCCACATATGTGGCAAAAAGTAAAAGCCCATAATATAGAAAAATATTATTAAGCTATAAAAGTGGGGGAATGTAAAAATTCAGCCAACATCTTAGTAAAAGTACTATAGGAAAAACTATTCTAATTGACTGCTATTCTAAATTTTTGTCACAAGACAGAATTGCCAGGTGTTTATGTGTGTGTGTGTTTATGTTATAGTTGCTGATTTAAACATTTATAACATCTACTCAAAAATTAAAATTCATTTCTAGATTTCTTCTTCAATAGTACTAGAAACTGATGAACATATATGCATTGGGTAAATTAAATAATATTAATTTCATATTACTATTTTACAATATAAATTAAAAGCCAGTATTATGAAAACTTTGTGATTGCTGAAGCACATTTTGTGAAAAATGTAACTGCACCCAATTTAGAGAATTTAAGGTTTGAAATGGTAATGCAAAGCAAAACAGAAAAGAAAAAATTGTAGTTCTTAAAGAATGTTTACCATACATTTTACCTGATTTTTCCAAACACACTGGAGTCAATTCTACATGCTTCTGTAGAAACATATGCACTTACCCACCACCACTGCCCCCCAATCATCACCACTAGGGAAGAAATGCTAATCTGAACTGAAAGATTCTAGGCCAGTGATTGAACAATGTGACTGAGTGGACAGAGCCACTGTGAGTGTGAAAGTCACCACACACTTACTCTTTTTATGTGGCTGCAGTAATTGAAGAATTAGGTTTAAATTTCACAGGTCTCTTAAATCTCAAATTGATCAAAGGGTGATGCATTAACCTTAGTCCCTGAACTAAAACACAGTATTCCAACTTATTTTACCAGGGATTTCTGTAATGGGGCTTAGAAGATAAGCTCAGCTAATATAGTGGCATTTCATGTTCCTTTGCCAGTATTTCCTGTATAATTATTAAATTATGCTATAGGAGAGGTGAGTGTGTTTTGGAACAAGGCTTGATACTCATGGTTCCACCTGCCAAATGCTTCTCAGCCTTTTTCATGCTGCAGACATGAAGAAAATTACAAATATAATATTTATATAATTATATAAATACTTAATAAACATATAAATATTATATAATGCTTGTATATTATGATGTTATATTATATTACATTATACATATTATATTCCCTGAGGGAAATTAGAGGGATAAGAGTGTCTGTATTGAGTTTGGTGAGTAAAAAGAAAAATTATATTGCCTAAATATTACATAAAGGTAAAAAGTACATATACAAAGTATTGAGGAAAAGAACAGTATTGAATTTTGTGCAAATATTGTATAATATTCCTCACTGGAACTTCAAGGGCTGGATGTCACTCACTGTACTTGCCAGCTGCAGAGATAATATAAATAAAGCACTTTCCAACATTTTCATAAGAAAATTAGGATCAGGTTTTATGCTTTAGATGACTATACACAATTCTTAACCAAGATGTTTTCACCATAATCGCCTCAAAAATCTTGGTAGTTTCCACTGATGTGAATTTTATTTCAAACAAGCAGATGATCAGAAATGTTAAAACATGTCTTTTACAACCATTCAAATTTTACAACCATTGACATTGTCACTAAGAGTAATTGTAAACTTCCTGTGATATGCAAAAATATTTCAAATCCAATCAGAAATTTAAAGTCAAACGTTCTGAGATAGTGATGAGGCTCTAATGTAGAACAGGCATGCATTGTTCAACAACAGATCAGGTTATCAGTGGGTGAAAACATCAGCCACTATGAGTGGATGCAGAGACTAAGTATATGAGAAGACACACTTGGGCCACTGCCTGAGGCTGCGCCTCCCAGGAGCCCCTGCCCAGCCACCCGCAGCCCTCTTCCCACCGCTGGCCGCACCTTGGGCTGAGATCTGAGCTCCTTGGACACCTGGACCACGAACTCCTCTGGCAACTCCACGGGGCCCTTGTCCACGATGAGCAGTGGCGCGCTCCGCAGCTGGCTGCTGAAGGAGATGTCTGGGAGGTAGAGCGCCTCCTGGGCTGCGCTCAGCATGTCGCAGTGGAGCAGCAAGGGCTGGATGTCGCTCACTGTGCTTGCCACCTGCGGGGACCGCAGGGCGCACCATCAGACTCCGCTCAGCTCAGGCCGGCCTCAGAGGAGCCCTGCTAGGGGCTATTCCCAGGCTGCTCTCTGCTGCAGGCCATAGGCCCAGGGCTCCACCACCCCAGGCCCCACAGACAACCCTGGAGCTGAGGACATGGTATCTCCTAGTCGCTAGTGTGATACTGACTGTATAACTCTGTCCTAGTTAATCACAATCTTAAGTAAGCAAAAAACCTCATCCTAATTCCTAACAATGATTTAAAAATTAAATATAATTTTGAAAGCAGAGAGAGCTAACTGAAAAAATATAAAGATTATTTATATTTGTTAAAGATTCACAGCATTCTGTTATAATTTATGGGCACTAATATCTGTGTCAATAAAAATACTGGTTATTGAACTTAAATATTTACACATGAAAAGCTTGATAAGGAATGGGTGAAGAAAGTTTCAGAGAGGTTTTCTTTTTATTAGTTTCGTTTGCTGTACTGTTACACTTACATGGATTGTTTTATATTTATTTATATGTTTCAGGTCACTTAACCTTTTTGGAAAGATGCTATATTAAGGTCTGTGATGGACATTAGGGTGAAAAGGATATACATACATTTTTGCCATTTACATACACAGTGATTTTACTGACAAATGGTACATATTACATAAATGAATAAATATGGAAGACCAAGACAATAATGAAAAAATAAAATTGCACAAACATGACTATTTTTTAATATTCACAAAACAGTCATACATTATGTGATATGAAAAACAGAACAATATAAGTACAGGATTTTGTTTTTTTGGTGAATTGGTACAGATACATATTTCTCTACACTAATTGCAACTAGTGTAATAAATAGGAGTGATAATGAAAATGTTCCTATTAACAGAAAGAAAAAGACTTTACAAGGAAGAAGATCTTGCTTTACATAATTATTTTTAACATTATAACATGCATATTAAAAACATGATAATAATGCTATAGGGCTACCATTCAATAGTCAGGACAGAAACTAAGAAATTCGATAAAGCAAGAGAATTTTAGATCATCTTTCTAACACTGGAAGTTTATAAAGTAGCGCTACAATTTCTTGATATATAAAATATTTGCAAATTAAGAGTGAAAAACATGTTCTCCTCCAAATCACAACAAATGATACAGCTCTTATAGAAAACAAAAATTATATTAAGAATTCTGTCAAACAATCCATCTACAATGAAAAAGTTTAGAATATAACTTTAAGGCATCACCCTTAAACATTTTTATTTAAACTCATTATAAAGTGTGTGTACTAAAATATCTAGGCAAGAGGTAATCTGAGTGCTATTTTGATAGTTCATGTGAATGAAAAGGTGTCAAAGAAGGAAACAAGTTTTAAGACCAAAAAAACTGTGAAAATTAAAATCTCTAAATAATTACCTCCAGTGGCATCTTTTCTGATCTTTTAACTTCCAAAATATCATTCTCTTTGTTATCCAAAATGACAATGTGACTAATTTTTTATTATTTTTACATGAATATATACAGGTATGTTTTTGCTAACACCTTTTTTACTGCTCTATGGAAGGAAATTAGGAAAAGATTATAAAGCTATTATTTATCTTGCAAGCTTGAGTTATAATAAAGTTGAAAGATTTCACCCTCAGCCAAATTAACATATAAGGACATTCGGAGTGATGGAACATGCATTTACTTGTTCATTCATTCAACAAATATGCTTTGAGTTTCCATTATATGCCAGGTCCTTTTCTAGGTGCTCGAGATTTTGGTGAACAAAACAGATAACATACCTACTTTAATGAATCACCCATTCTTGTGTGGGAGATGGAGAATAATGCAAATACATAAATAATTTTAATACAATACAGATATGAGTAAACCATAGAAAGTTTAAGTAGGGTAATATGTAAAGGCTACTCTGTTTAGGTTTTTATGGAAGACATATCTATGGGAGTAAACTTTAAACTGAGATCTCAAAATATTGGTAGCTCTAGTCATACAAAAATCAGGAGTAAAGAGCATTGCAGCCTGCTGCAAAGGCCTCAGGCTGGAACCACCTTGGTCTGATCAAGAAATTGCACAATGGCCAATGAAGCTGTATATAGTGGACTAGGAGAAGAGTAATCTGGAATGAGATCAGAAAGGTAAGCAACAGTCAGATCATGGGCTTTGTAAACCTGGGCAAGGTTTTTAGTTTGGGGACAATCAACCATCTGTTTAGGATACTGAATAAAGCTCCTGGGAAAAAAAGACTAGGGCAGGACAGGGAAAAAGACATAGGAATAATGATCTCTACTGAATTAGAGATTATTTCAGGAAAGGTCAATCGCTAGAGTAGGCAGAGAATTATAATTGATTTAAAATTCATATAGAGTGGAATCACCATCAGTTGAAAAATATAATAGTGCCTGCATTAATTGAAAGAATCTCAGCTTAAACAAGAAATAGACAAAAATGTTTGAACTATAACCAGAAAGCAAAGTCTAGGGACCTAGAAAGAATAGATCTGGATCAAAGAACAAAATAATTCCATGTGGTAAGACTGAGGAAAATAAAAATACCAGGAAGTTAAGTAGACTTTTACTCATAAATTAAAGGAGATTAGACTCCAAGGTGTTCCATGAAGCTGGATTATCTTATATGTCTATAGATCAGCCTCTCCTTTAAACTGACCATCTCTATTAAAGGAAACCAGAGTCACAGACCACTGGAAGCAAAAGTGGAGGGGACGTTACACTGCCCACATGGAGAAGGGCTGTTAGAACAGAGCCAAAATCTTAATTTTTGTTTTAAAAAATATTGTATATGTTATACTTAAGGTATTATATAAATTCTGGGGAAATACTTACTCAAGTATAAATATAAATCTAATTTTTCTTCCTGAAGCTATTATAAAAATAAATCTTCAAGATAAACATCACTGTTGTAAGTCTGGTATTCCATTAAAAGCACTGAATCTCAAGTCTGGAAAGAATTATTCAACTCACACAATAGATAACCCTTAGAGCATCACTACTAAAAATCTCCAAGTTTCACACAAGGAGACAGTGATCACAAACTCACTCTGTTCTTGGGCCACCCAATCCCATTTGAAGCAGCAAGTTCTTCCTCATGTTGAAAAAGGTGTGATATCTATACTCTGGCTTCTCCATCCACTTGTCTAAATTTGATACAAATGGGCTATGTGCAAAACATATCAAGCTACTCCTAGAAGGCATTTGTCTTCAGATATCTGAAGATAGCCTTCACATCCTGAATGTCTCTTTTCTTCTCCAGATTCATAAGGGAAAGGTTTCTTTCAAATTAACTATGAAAAAATACCCCACAATGTTGTAACATTATCTGTACTTGGAAGGTATCCCTCTTATGCTCCACACCCATCTCTACTTGAGACCACATTTTCAAACTTTGTTGTATGTAATTTTAGGATGTCTCAAAGGTAATTTTGGTTCCAGGGCAGGAAGTAACGATGAGGCCAATACATCTTGTTCTTCTTTCTTTCTATCCTTCTTCAAAGAGAGAAAAACTTCATTCTTAACTTCTTTAAAAATTACATATCTGATTCAGATTTCATTTTTTTAAAAGAGGGACACACTAATTTTTTTAAAATGTGAGTTGCTTTAATCATTAATAATATTAAAAGTTCATCATAAGTAATGTAAATTATTGCCATACTTAAATTGTCCACATAATTAATTCATATTCAGATATTTTTACTATTTAAACACTTTGATTCTGCTTTCCTAGTGGGCAAGAATGAAATATAAAAATTAATATTTCACAACCTACTGAAATGATCAAAATATTTCCACTATGTTTAAGTGTAGTCTCCAAACATCAAAGGCCATCAGAGTATCAAAGTTCCTGAATATTGGCTGTGGGTAAATATGAGGCAAGAAGAAAAGGAAAAATAATGAGCATGTAAGAGGTAAAGTATTCATGATGGTGGTACCAGAGTTTTCATATTATCTGTGGAGCTTATAATTGAAATAAATATTAAAATATCAGATTTCAATAATATATGCCTTCAGAGATCAAAACTGATTTATAATTAATAAAAATACTAAATAAGCATAGTTTCTAACCAATTTCAACTGCTTCTATTTTCTTGTTCACCTTAGGTGAGTAGCGATGTAATTCAATTATTCAGCTTCTTCCTCCAAACATCTATTGATCATAATAGTGAGCCTGGAATCTAGACATAGCAATGGGCTGCAGTACTAAGATATTTCTAAGGAGAGAGAAATGCTTACAACAAGACATCATCAGAGTGTTATTTATCAGAGTTACATGTGATTTAACATTCATATTCATGAGTCATTCGTCTTTGTGTTTTGGGGTAATAGTTTACCATATCTTTTTAATAATTAGCTACTGTAATGTATGTACTGTAATTATAGCTATGACCCTAACCTACATATTCAATTCTGCCTTTCACTATTATCTCTTGAATACAAAACTTATTCCCTATATGTACCTGCCAAATCCTTTGTTTAAATTATCCTTCTTAACAGGAAATTCTTTCCCCTACTGCTCAGGCTTTCCAAATGACATTCCCGGTATCATGCTTCCCATAATTATTCTAAACTATTCACTATGTATATAATCAGCACCAAATTTCACACTACTTCCCTTCTATTCTCTACTAAAATCTAAAATCTAAAATTTTAAATCTACTTTTAAATTAAAATTTAAATCTTCTAAACATTTAAAATCTTGATTTCCTTTTTATTTCCAAGATTTAAGCAAATACAATACTGCTTTCCTTAAATCAAACTTTACAAACTTTACTTCTTTTGTTTCTAGCTCGTTCTTCTATATGCTGAGTTGGTTGGTTTATTTCTAATTTAAATCATAGGTCTACAAAATAAGGCAATTCTCAGTAGGTTATTAAAATGCCTTTGGAAGAAGTCTCCATGAGCTGGTTAAGGAATTCTGACTTGAGTTTCTCTTCTAACAACTATTTGAAATGTCACTGCATCATTAGATTGCATCATAGATCCAAGTATATTTGTTCATCTTAAAATTACTGATCCTACTACTTATGATTCAAGGGATTGTTGTGAGTATTCGCTGAGCTATTGTGTGCAAAAGTGTTCAGCTAACTGCAAAGTGCTACATAAATGCTAGAAATTATATTGAAATACTTATAACAACAAATGATTGATACAGAATATCTAATCCAATTCAGTCCCATATCTATAACTATATCTATCTATTTATGTATAGAGAGAGGGAGGAAGGGGTGGGAGGAAGCCGGAGGGAAAAGAGAGAGAAAGGGAGACAGACTACTGCTTTCATTTCTTTTCTTATAAGTAAAGGTCATTTTCCAATTCTGCTTCCTTTTGCATACCTGAAAGGCTCTACCTTTCTCCCAGCACCTTCATTTTGGCCACATAAATAAATTACTACTCTTCCTGATTTCTCCCTAGAAGTGCATGTGAACAGCTGCAAAATTCCTTTCTAGGCTGGGTAGTAATCTCTAACAACCATCATAAAAGTTCCAATTCAAGCACCTGACTAAGGATGCCACCAAGTAGAAATTACATCATGGAAGTTCTAACACAGAGAAAAATCTGACTTAATTCTGGGTCTTACAAGAAAATGGCTCCGAAGTGATGAATTGTCTACCTATGTATGATGAAGCAACCTTCATAGTATACGCGAATATTATTCAATTTAACTCAACAGACTCCTTCTCTGGGCTGAACTGTCTTATGAAGCGTTGGTATGTCCTGTGCGGGCAAGCAATTTTCCCTTCAGACTGGGTTCCTTGCTCTCCTTCTCTACAACATAGCTGTTTCAGTAAAATAAAATATAATATGGCTAAACTTTCACCAGAAGACTGAACAGTCAAGTTATGAAAGCTATATAAGACATCCTGAGACTAGTGGAAGAAGCAAACACTTGTTACGAGTAAAGCTAAAGGGAAACTTAATTCCTAGTGTTAAAAAACAAAAGAAACATTAAAAGATTATTTTTTTATTTTATTTTATTTTTTTTTTTGCGGTACGCGGGCCTCTCACTGTTGTGGCCTCTCCTGTTGTGGAGCACAGGCTCCGGACGCGCAGGCTCAGCGGCCATGGCTCACGGGCCCAGCCGCTCGGCGGCATGTGGAATCTTCCCGGACCGGGGCACGAACCCGTGTCCCCTGCATCGTCAGGCGGACTCTCAACCACTGCGCCACAAGGGAAGCCCTAAAAGATTATTTTTAATTGTCTTTCATGTATGGCATCTTCCATGTTTTAAACATAGAAGAAAAATTGTGGCTTATTCATTGTAATGGTTGCCTAGATTGCAATATTGTAATGTAAATATCTCAAACATTTCTTAAAATGAGTAAGCAGAGTAAGATTTTTGCTACTGATGTAAATTTGTAAAAAAAAAAAATCAGTTTCTGACAAAAAGACATTATTTTCATTCGAATTAAATAAAATGCCTATTACATATCTTGTTCCTCAGAAGAGTGATAACTAATAGCTTTTTTTTTTCCAAACTAAAAACACCTGCCTCTTTGTAAACATAATGCAAACAGATTTCAATTCATGATAACAAAAGAAAAATTCTGGAATTTATTCTTTGGAAAATACGGATTTTCTTTTAACTTCTCTCCCTCTACTCCCCTCTTAAAGGATATTAAAATTTTAATGGTATAGAAAATGTGCTTTCAGAATGTTGTAAATAATTTCTTTAAAAATCTTTATAACTGTAGTAATGGGGCACTTTTCTTAATCACGTTGCCAATTGTACTCGACATGTGGGAAAAAAAACAGCAAAACCATACATATTTTGACAGAGATCTGTCTCATTAGCGAGTTCTTTCCCCCCATCCTAAGTTAACCATAACTGGCATCTCTGAAGGTAGTTGAGAAAATGAAAACTTTTTATGTACTTTTTTTTGGTAATAAGAGACTTTTACCCCTCCACCCCCTCTTCAATACACATACTAAATGAAGGCCTAAATGCTGGCTCACAAGAAAGCTGATATGTTAACAGGCTCACAGGTCAAAACGATCGATTATATTATGTTGGTGATATATACACAGAGTGTAATTATTATTGGACACCTACTTTTAAAAATCGGCATAGTGGTTTTTAATCTTTGTGCAGAGCCACGACAACAAGCCTGCCTCTAACAACAGCCTGTAACCCATAAAACATCTGGGCTATCACAGCTCTTCCCACTGGCCTGAGCCATTGTGACTAATATAAAAGGCATCCTTTTAAGCAAATATGTAGTGTTCCTTGGAGGGAGCATCATACCAGCCTGTTGCTTTGAATTTTATGTATTATCTGTCTGCATTATTAAATCATGTGCCCTTAAAGTTTGCATGGTTTCACCAACTTCACTATCAAAAGGAATTTTTTTAAAAAGGATCATTGCTAAACAGTCACCACGATGTTGATTTGTAACAAGCGCTACAGAAAAGAATGGTCGTAATCTAATTCAGGTAGTGTCTATGATCACTACTCTCCTAGTATCTCTAACAGCCTGGAGAGAAGTAAAGTGTGAAAGCTGTTTTTTCTTTTATAAATATAGAGGGTTTTTTTCCTCTACATGGTCTAATCATATCTGGATCTTTTTTCCTCATGTCATCTGTTATTTCTTAATGCAACAACAAAATTAATCGGTTTTGAAGTCATCTGAGTCCAAGAAAAAAATGAATCGTAAAATGCTATTTTAATTTTGCATATTATTTTATCTTTGTATTTAATAAGCAATGATTTCTCTAATTTAGCTCAATGTATTTATCCCCTTTAAACTAATAAACTAATAAACATTAAACTAATAATATCAAAGTAAGGGTACATCTGTCACTCGTTATTCAATTCCTTCAAACCTGGGAAGAATAGTGAAGACAGGAAATTTGATTGGGCTTATAGTCTAATTAAAAGCAACAGGCTTAACTATGAATAGGTTTTCAACACTCTAACTTTTTTATTTTTTGCTGATCTAAGCTTAAGATGTTCATTAGTAACTCATTAAAGACTTAGTTACAGTCCAGTGCGTAAGTCCTGAATATAATGATGGAATGTGTGTACAAATGTGTAGGCTCATAATTAGAGAAACTGTCACATTTGGGGATTAAGAATATACAATGCAGTCTTTGAAAACCACTATGGAAAGTAAGTGACCCAAGATGGTGTTGTATTTTAAATTTTGCTTACTATCCAGGTCATTTGGTTTTTAGTTCTAATTCCTAAAGGTATGTTTTAATGACCACATTTTCACAGGATTAAATGTGTGAGGCTTTGGGCCTTTCTATACATTATTTTACTTAATCCTCATACTATAACAAGTAGGCCTAATTACCCCTTTAATAAATAAAGAAACTGTGATTCAAATTGGTTAAGGTCATGTTTCTTGGAAGTAATAGAATTGGAATTAGACTCTAAGGCTTGAAATCCTTCTACTTCATTCAATAGAACCATGCAAATTAGGATTCTAAAGCAGTTTAGATTGAATAATACTCTAAATTTCAGTTTCTGGGCTTCATTTAAGTATTACTTTCTAAATACTGACATCTTCCTTTATTCAGGGTTCCTTGAAACTGTAGAGCTGTTCACAGTATTAACATTTATAAATCATTATCTTTATTTAGTTTTCTCCTAATCTTTTCTCCCCAAATAGTACTATTTCAGATATGCCCAATGGGCTGAAATAGTGCAAGTTTACTAGGATCCTTTCCATATAGAACCTCAGGTCCTTTTCCATTTCTCATCTTTTTCCGTTTGTTTGTTTAAAGATGTGATATGAGTGAGTCCAGAGGACACTAATTAAAATATGTAGATTTGATAGAGAGACACAACAAATTGCCTAAATTTCTTGAGATGATTTAAAAGAGGTATTGAGTTGTTTGTAGAACATATCAGAGAAAACGAGTCTATGGAAATAAAATACTCAATATTTATAATATAACTTGAGCAATGATACAAAAAAATGTAAAAAAGGGGGATTTCCAGAATCTGGAAGGACAAGAATTCAGACTAGAACAAAAACAGAAACATTTCTGGCCACTACAATTAAAGCTTAATGTTCTTTACTATTTTCTTAAGGAGGAGTAATTGGAAACTAAATAGTAAAACCCAATGAATTACCTTGCTGTTTTGTGTATAATTCACCACTATACCGTTCACATCTCAGAAAAAAGTTTCAATCATTGTCAATTACTAGTTTTTGCCATCATAAAAAGAAAGCAGATTAATGAACTATTTTTAGGAATCAAATATGTAAGCAAAAGAGGAGATGGAGTGGGGCTAGACAAGCGATATATGATTTCAAAGTGAATTTAAAATAGATGAGATTTAAGTGGCTAAATCCAGGCAAAAAGCCTCTTTTACAAAATGCAGTCTAAAGAATTCTTAAATCTAAATGTATTCTAACATTGATATCTTGTGGTATTTTCTAAAAACGATATTTAAGAAAGCTTACAAATCAACAATAAAAATTGAGAAATGATTAAATAATATTTCTTCAAGTAAGTAATACAAATGACCAATGAGTACATGAAAAGAAGCTCAACATTATTCATTAAAGAAATACAAATCAAGACTGGGAGTTTAGCACTGACGTGTACACACTACTATATTTAAAACAGATAAACAAAAAGGATCTACTATATAGCAAAAATTAAAAAAAATTTAATTCAGTTTGTCAAAAAAAAAAGAAAAAAACTACAATGAGATACTACTTCATCTTTACTAGAATGGCTAAAAGAAAAAGGACAGACAATAACAAGTGCGAGTGAGAATGTGAGAATCCTCATACTGCCGTTTGGAATGTATAACTGTGCAACTACTCTGGAATATAGTTTAGCAGTTCCTCAAAATGCTAAATATAGTTATCATGACTCAGCAATTCCATTCCTAGGTGTATACCCAAGAAGTGAAAACATGTCCACACAAAAACTTGTACATGAGTTTTCATAACAGCAACACACAAATTAGCCAAAAAGTAGGAATAATCTAAATTTCCATCAACTAATAAATATAATGTGGTATATTCATACAATAGATTGTTATTTGGAAACAAAAAAAGAATTAACTACTTATACATGCTATGATATAAATAAATTTTAAAATTATTATGTTAAATGAAAGAAGCAAGTTGCAAAAGATAAAAAATTATATGATTCCATTTATACAAAATGTCTACAATAGGCAAACCCATAGAGACATTGGTTAGTGGTTGCCAGGGACTGGGGAGAAGGGGAAACTGGGTATGACTATTAATGGGTACAGAATTTCTTTTTGGAGGACTGATAACATTCTAAAATTGATTCAGCGATGGGTGCACAACTATGCATACACTAAAATTCACTGAACTAAACACTTTAAGTGGGTAAATTTTATGGTATGTGAAATATAAATCAATAAAGATATTTTTAAACTCCCATTTATACATTAAAAAAGATATTGGTGCATCAGATCTAGTTTTTTTAAAATCCACATGGCATCTTTTATAAATATTTTCTTCTTCCTTTATCACAAGAGGACTATGCTTTTCTGACTCATTTATAGATGTGGCTATGAGGAAGAGTTTTAATTAATGAAAAGGGAAGCAAAAGTAAAGTGCACTATTTCCAAGCATATCCATAAAAAACTTCCATTGGAATCTTCCCAATGCTTGTTCTTCCTTCCTGTAGACAGGAATGGCAATGAGCCTCAGAAAGATTTTGTAACCCTTGTTCCAAAATCAGACTGGGTCTCTGAATAACTGTGAGAACAAGAAAAGGGCATCCTCCCAGCCCCTACCACATACACACACACACACACACACACACACACACACACACACACACACATCCAACCAGAAACACCTGCCTTGGAATGCTTGGTGAACAAGAAAATATTCTCTAGAATCCATTATTCATTTTGGAATCTACTGTGACTACAGCCGAAGTTTATCCTATCTAATACATTGCTCAAGAATGGAAATTAGGGCTTCCCTGGTGGCACAGTGGTTGGGAGTCCGCCTGCCAATGCGACTCCAGGGGACGCGGGCTCGTTCCCCGGTAGTCCGGGAAGATCCCACATGCCGCGGAGCGGCTGGGCCTGTGAGCGATGGCCGCTGAGCCTGCGCGTCCAGAGCCTGTGCTCCGCAACGGGAGAGGCCACAACAGTGACAGGCCCGCGTACCGCAAAAAAAAAAAAAGAATGGAAATTAAAGTAGGTAACTCAAATTTCTTTCTCCAGAAATTTCATAATATATAATTGGAAGCACACACACACACACACACACACATACACACACACACTTGATTGGATCCCTATTTGACTACTTCTTGTCTTAGATATTTGATTTTCTGAGGACTCATTCCTATCAAATTACACCACAAACATACAGAGTGTAGTAATGTTTCAGGGATCTCTTTTACAATTGATCAATTTGCCTAATTTTGAGACTTTATCTTAATTACTGTACTTTCATAATATATATATTTATGTTCAATTTATGTCATCCTATTACTCTTTTCATTTCTTATTAACTTTTGTTTAATATTCTCTATATATATTTTTTAGAATAATTTTGTTGAATTTCTACATAGAAAAGCTCACATCAGTACTCTGAATGCAGTGTGTGAACATATATATGAATTAACTTGAAAATAACTTACAATTTTGCTATTCCTAGTCTTTTCATCTAAGAACATGGTATATTGCATGTCTTCTTTTATAACTCCCAGTAAGTTTCACATTTTTCTTCTCTTAGGTTCCATGTAGTTCCTGCTATGATACTTCCTAAGTAACTCAGGCATTTCATTGCTGTTTTGATGGAATCATATATGTATGTTTGAATCATACGCCTGAAATCAGTGCTCCCATTAATTCTGGGAAAGTTATTATTTATTGAATTTTCTGAGTACATCATTATACTCCTACAAATAATAATTATATCTTAATATTTGAATATTTACTCTTCTTATTTATATTTTGCTCATTATTATAGTAGCCAAAATTTGTGGAATTGTTTTAAACAAACTGTCATGATAACAAGCAAGGCTGTATTGATCATTTACTACCATTCATTTTAGATAGTATTAAGTTATTCATTATCAATTATTAAGTAATTATTAATTAACCTAAAAATGAATCATTCTTTTCTTTTACTTTCCATATCTCGAGATTTTCTTCTAGGGGTACAAAGATGCAGTCAAATTTTATATACAACCGTGTTCCATTTTGCTGCTATTTGTAATGGCAATGTATCAGTGACCTTCAATGCTGAGCCCTCAACATATGGTTAAACAATGGTTCATTCATATGACATGTTATCATAATTTTTTGAAACTTTAATAAGATGCTAGAAATGTCTGAATTTTAAGGTTAAGTCAAAATTTAAAATATAACTTTTATTTCTAGCATTATTCCAATTTTTTAAAAAATGTGCATACACATAACTGCAAAAAAAATCTAACAAGTATTAATATTAATTATACCACTGAGTCATGGGATTATTGGATTTTTTCTTTCTGATCTAAATTTGTATGAGGAGAATTACTTTGACAATAAAGTAGGAGACACTGGTAATGACAAACAAAAAAATACATGAGACTATGTTCTTGTGCTCTAACAGTAAGCTACAACCTTGACTTCTGGACAGTCAAATCACCGCAAACTATAATATGTGTAAACGAAATAAACACTGGAAGCTTATCAAATGTCATTGTGAGAATCTATTTTTGTACAAAGATGTCTATCTATTACTTTTGTAAGTACAACTAGCATATTTCTCTTGCAAATCCTTAGCTAGCCTAGCTTATTTGATCAAATCCTTCATATATATTTTTTCTGATAGGAATACAATTTTCTTTATTTAAAGAAACTAATTCTGCCATGATGGTAATATAGGGCAAATATAGATTCAAATAAAACAAAAATATAAGTATTAAAATGTAAATAGTTTATTTTCAATTTATCAATTAAAAACATGAAATAGAGAATGAATTAATCCTATGTTTCAATAGGGCCTTATTCTATACTGTCGAATTAAAACAGAATTCAATAGGGCCTTATTCTATACTGTCGAATTAAAAAAATATAATATATAGTGTCTTATTTGCATGACAAATCAATGAGACTCTTTCTTATTGCATTTCAATTTTTTATTTGGTCATTAAGTAATCATTTCCCAATCAGAATGGAGGAAATAAATGTATGAAAAATGCACTATGGCTATTTATATTAAATTATAAATATAAGAGAACTATTCTTAACATTGAGAATGAAAGTAAATAGCAATGCAAAGAAGAGGAAAACAGATAATTAGTTATTTATATATTATATATCAAAATACTTTGAAATTCATTCAATATCAAATATATGATGACCATCCTAGTGCAGTCACAGTCTACCCCAAAGCCAAGAAATACAAAAAAATATGATCCTAAACCCCCCAAATAGTCACAGTACATAAAATCTGAAAATAAAAATGTTATTTTATTCTCAAGGTATACCCGTGTTACTCATAGAGTATCACTACAATAAAATTCACATATAACATGTTTTGCAAGTGCAAAGGCAAAATAAAACTATTTTCCAATTGCCAACCTGCATACCGAATGTGTAGGGAAGGCTCCTAAACACATTCTTACAAAGGAAAGCTGTCAGGCATGCATTATTTGTAGTAAATATTGTGATATTAGAGACTGCATAGTTAACTTTTGAAATATATATTTTGAATTTCAGTACCGAGTGGCTAATGTAGATGGTGTTGGATGTGTTCGTAGTAACCTCAAATAACATGATAATGACAAAGATTTTTCTGTATAACATATTTGACCATAAAAACAGTGATATTACTGCAAGTATGACAAATTGCCTAGGCTGGCAAACATTATAAACATTTAAAGGATGATTAATTTCTAAAAATAACAAAGTTAAGCAGAGCTTAGAAGTCAACCTTTTTCACAATTAATAAAACATGACTTCATAAAAAAATTATACGGTAATATGTTGTGTTATAAAATGTAATTTTGTACTTTCTCAAGCTTTACATTTTATTAGAGGTCAAAAAATATTTTAAATTATTATTTTAAACCATTGACACATTAAATATTATAATTGTAAAAATAGTTAATAATAAAATGCAAATTACATAAAAACATATAGTACGAAATATATATGCGTTCGACAATTGTTTTGTCCCTGCTAAGAACTATTTATAATAATTAACTTCTTGGACATAATAAAGAACAGGTTTGCCTGTAAAGTCCATTAATATATAAATATTCATTCAACTTTAATGACAAAAAAATAGACTTGCAGAAAAAAGTACACATATGGTGGTCACAGAAGAATTTTTTTAAATTCTACTTTTTTCTGCAAAGGTACCATAAAAAGTATTGTTCCCTTTAGCACACAGTAGGTTCCAATGATCCTGTTTTCTATCTTATTAATTGTGACAGTTTCTAAACACAGTTTAATTAAGATGAGATGCAGTTAAAATATTTGAGCACCCCAATCACCTTCTCAACTCCCAACCCATTGTAGCTTGTGTGACATCCCTCCCAGGACCAGATGTCCTAGTCCAGGTCCTACACTGAAGCATATTGCTTTACTTCCAATAAGGATGAGTCCCAGGTGCCCATGTTATCACATGATTTTTGTTCTCCGATTCCCCCTTTTTCTCTTGCTCCCAACAAGATCAATAGAACAAAAAAACTTTTATCTTCATGCAACACTACATTAGTTAACAGCAAAGAACTGGCCACCTGCTTTAGCTGCTTCTCTTTACTTCTGCCAGGTCTCATTGCATTATAGATAAGGATTTTATGGCTGTACAAGAAGGGGGCACAGTCATGGTAAACAGAAAAAGAGAAATACAGAGGTACACAGAGACATAAAATATGGACAGATAAACACAGACCTAGAGACATTTCTTAATTTAAAACTTGTGTGTGTGTGTGTGTATATATATATATATATATATATACACACACACAATGTGGATATACTAATTAATTTTGTTTTCCTATAAAAAACACTGGCCAGACTTTCTAGGATGATGTGGGAGATTATTCAACTAATGTAAACATTATTCAGAATTAATTCTTCAGCTTAGTTTCTAATTTTACCCGTGTAGAAATCATGCAAAAAATGCTTCTCTGACAATTATATACTACCAATTATATACTACTAGCACTGACAATTG
>NW_021703777.1:57009530-57226912 GCF_005190385.1 Monodon monoceros
CTGACAATTATATACTACCAATTATATACTACTAGCACTGACAATTGACAACTAGATACTATATTATTATATACTGACAATTATATACTAAGCCTTTATATATATATACATATATATATATCAGTTTGATAATAATTTTGTTTAGATACTAGTTTTAAAATTTTCTGGCAAAACTTAAATGCTGAGGTCCAAGTAGCAAAAGATTTCAATTATCAGGGTAAGAATAATGATAATTACGCATTTTCCTTATGTAATGCTGAGAGGTTTAGTTCTATTTCAAGGTAGTTAGGGCTAGGAAAATAAAATATAAAGATTTATTGAATGCCAAGCACTATGTTAGAAACTATTCACATATCATTCCATCAATTTCTTAAAATAACCGCACATGGAGTAAGTGTTCATTCTTGCGGATGAGAAGTAGGTTTACAAATGTTTAAGTTACTGTAAGCTTGAGGGAAAAATTAAGAATCTTTTGTTCACTACCTTACCTTTAGCAACTAGCACAGTTTTCTGGCTCATAGTCTATGATAAATGACATGTGTTAACTAGTTTACCAGGTAACAGTGTTACAGTGCTTGTAAGCAGTAGAGCTGAAATTTTATCTCAGGTCTGTTAGACTTCAAATCCCAGTCTGTCTGTGCCCAGAACATGGAAGAAGCAGGTAATCTACTTTTCTGCCTTATCTGCTCCCAAAGGACCAGGAGAGTTGAGGTGGGATTTTTTCTGTAGGGAAGAATGGCCTTGATAGTAACTGATTATCTACTGGCATTAAGACCAGAGCTTAAGAAGCTAAGTCCTTTGTTTTAAAACCTCTCTGGGTCTCATGTGCAACTTTAGTCAAGTTCTTTTGCCACTCGGTACCTCAAGGATTTTACTATAAGAAGTTAAT
This sequence comes from Monodon monoceros, assembly GCF_005190385.1. NCBI lineage: Eukaryota > Metazoa > Chordata > Mammalia > Artiodactyla > Monodontidae > Monodon > Monodon monoceros. The sequence goes on from NW_021703777.1 coordinate 57,010,420, forward strand.
GATAATGATGATAACAATAAATAACATTAAACCCATGAGAATGTTGTGATAATTAATTGTACCAATACCTCTAAAGTTTATGGCTACAGAATTTATAGTCATCATTATTATTTACTCTGGAGAAAAGGCCAGCAATTCGGGTGATACCCAGAAAAGTTAATTCTCTATGGTCTCAAGGACAAATGAAGCTAGGCATCTCAACAGCAGTAGGCAAAGAGATGCTATAAGGGGATGTTTTGGAAACAAGAGTACTTCTATAACTGAGACATCCATGTTACCTCAGTCCTCTAAGGTTTCGAGCTATATGGTATTCCTTTAAGCCAGGACTGGGACTCTAAGCTATATGGGACTCTAAAAATGCCTATCCTATTAGATTTCATCACTGCTCAAAGGTACACACACTCCTCTGTTTATGAGTATGCTGGATTCCAAAAGGCTGCTCAAGTGAAGCCCTTTATTTACAAGCCCGAAGTGGTATCACAAAGGCAATGGAGAAAGCCTCCTATGGAAGGCAGACAAAACTGATTTGCATTTTCTCTGGTGTGAAGTTTTAAAATACTTACACAAGGTAATAAGAATAAAGTTTATAAGTGGAACGCTTCTATATTGTTTATCTTGATATGGTTCAAAGTGAAGATAATATAAGGTAGTTCACATCCAATGGAAAGAATTACTTTAGTTTTTAGCCAAAATGTTTTATATTTTTTATATACCAGGCTCAATATTCTCTGTGCCCTATTAGGAGTTTTTAAATACTTCTCAGAGTTACTTGGAGAGATTGTCTGTGTGTGTTTGCGTGTGTGTGTATGTGTGCTCAGTACAGGCCTTAACTCAAGACCTATGATCTAAGGCTCAGCCATGTTTGGGGCCCACTGAAATACACAGTAGGTGTCAGTTTTTGGAGACCAGAAATTTCACCTCTGAAAAGGGAGTCTTTCTTACAATATCTATTTCTGCTATTTTTAACCTATCTTGCTCTAACAGTGCAATTTTAGACTGACTTTTTAAACTTGACTTGTACATAGAGTTTTGTTTTTTTTTTTTTTTCTGAATATCAACATCAAATGAAAAAGCTCTCAGGGTTAGCTAATTCCTAGTTGTTACAACTTACTGGCACAAAAACAAACTGGAGGGGCAGATAGTATGATAAAGGAAATTAATGTGTTCAGTCACAATATCTGTCAGGCACTGTGCTAGATTCTTTACATATACTATTTATTTAATCTTCAAAGTAACCTTATGAGTGAGGTGTTTTTATAACATCTAAAAACCTAATTAGAATCATCTTTAGATATACAGATAATCAGAAAAGCACTTGTTTAAAGCTGTATAATTCTTATACTGTCCCATATCACAAAATGTTATATGTGCCCAAGTATGTGAGTATGTAAGTGCTACATCAATATAAGAATTAAGGAAAAATTTTGAAATATCTGACAAATTTATATTGTTTAAAAGTAGATGGTTGTATAATTTTACTTTCATTTTTTAAAAAAACACTATCATATAGCGATTTGTTAGAAATAAAGGTGTTAAATCAGGGGAACTTTAGGGAAAATGTCAAGAGAGAAGTGATAATATCCAGTTTTTATACTGACAGCAGAATGCAGAATTCATGTTGAAACTTATATATGAGCCAAATTCGGATTCACATCACTGACGAACTACAATAGATCCCTGTAGTCAATTAAAAACCAAAAGTGAGCTGAAGAGGCTAAAAATGCTTTTCAGCTGCTTGCTAAACTATAATATTCTGAGACCTTCTAAGCAGTGGCAAATACAGCTGTGTCCCTTTTTCTTTGTTCTAATTACCATTAATGTATGAGATAGTGACTATATTATGCCATTTTCATCTTAGCGCAAAACCAATGATAATTAGTAGAAAACTTTAAATTGTGAAAAAGGAACATATATATAGACTTTAATTTGCCAATTTTTAGAGAGATCCCGTGAATATTGTACTAAATGGTACAGAATTTGTTTTGCTTATTTATTGAATAATTATATGTTTTATAAAATTTGCAAAGGGAGATCATTTCTTAACTATCATACTCATGTTATAAATACCAAGCTGTCTAAATGAACAAAGAACACAGTCTTTTATGAGTATGTTAGCATGTTTCAAGAAAAATACCTTTCTGCATATGTTGATATCATTTTGATGTTGTTGGTTTTTTCCCTTTTTTTGCATTGAAAGGGATGTGAGAATTTTGCTTTAATGAGAGGTTTAATTTTTATTCTGTTTGTTAAAGATTGAGGAGAGTAGTAAACACTCAGAAACAAATGATTACTTGGTTCAGGAAGGTAGATTTTTGAAGTGGTTTCCTTCAAATGTGCATACTTACTGTATTAAAAGTTATTTTACCTACAAAAAAATGTAAATAAAAATAATTCACAATAAATGACATAGTTAATAATTCAGATGATATTCCTTAAGTGTGGTAAAACAAAGAATAAAACATGCATTATTTTTTTTAAACTTTGGTTAGATATACATTTTAAATGGTATTTTAAGAAATCAAACTCGAAATCCTATTTATTGCAGCTTAAGGTACATTACTTACTGCTATTAATATATGGTAGGCAAAAGCTGCAAAATCTTAGAGCAAAAATTTAGAAGGGTCTAGTGTAAACAACAAAGACAACATTAAGCATCACACAAAAATATACTTAAAGGTCTTACCATGAACTATCGGTGCTAAGAGCATCATGAAGACTAGTAGCTGTGATGGCCACATGGTCATGTTCTCAGGCATGAGAGTGCCTCAAGAGTGTGTGTTCCAAACTTGAAACAAAATAAGTGTCTTTCTGATTCTTCTGTAGTCCAAGACCGATGATTAAAAAAAAAAAGCTCAAAAGGAAATATTCTTCAAAACAGAAACACCAATATCCCAAATCTGAATCCTGCAAATAAGAAAAAAAAAGGGTTATCAAATATAGGTTTTCTCATTTCCTTGAAAATTTCCTTCCTGAATAGAACACCTGTATACTGTCTCCCTTCTTCATTTTAATGAATACATGCATCATGTATAAAAATAAGTAAGTAACCTAAGGTACATTATTTATGCATGTATTAGCACAGTGTTTACTTCCCAGCCCCCAAACTGACTGAAACAAATAATTCAGTCTCGCTGGACAAAGCAGTATAAATATTACTATACTCATTTGTATAATATATAATTAATGATTAGTTTGTATAATTTGTTAATGTGTTTAAACAGATTTGGTACTTAACTCTGTGTAAACATTTTCCACAAATATAATTTTTACTAATAATAGAAAAGTATAAAAAAAAGAAATCATTCATTACCATTACTGTGTGTTTAAACAAAGTTAAATGCATGAGCCGTACTTTCATTCCAGGCCCTAATAATCATTCAGAAATCATTCCACATATTAACTATATTACTTTTCTAAATATTTTTATAATTAAATTTGTGAAAATTATAGATTTGTGTTAATTAATTGTGCTCAACCATAATCAATTCATTCAACAGAAGTTTATTGAGTGTCCGCTGAAATACAAAGCACCGTGCTAGGAACATAGAATAGAATACTGAGTAAAACATGCAACCTATCCTTCAGGATCTTACAACTTAAAATAAGGAATCTGGCTTAAAAGTGTTAAGTGCATATGGAAGACATTAAAAATTGTTAGCGTTGTAAAGTTATTTTACTGAACCAAACTGATATAGCTGCTCCCTCTTTAAAGTTTGCACAGACTTATCTTAGGAAGTGAAAATACTAAAGGAACATGACTCAAATTTTGAAGATGTTTATCACAGTGAGCATTTTTAAAACTGATCAAATGCAAACTGGATCTTCCTTTTCTTTCCTTCTTTCCTTCTCTCTCTCTCTTTCTCTTTCTATTTTCTATTCAAGTGAATGGTATATATTTAAAATCATTTCACATTTTGAGTATAAGTTTAAAATATTTCTGGAAAGGAATATTCAAAATAGAGATAGTTTACTGAGGATTGTATTAAGCCTCATTCTACCAAAACACATTCCAAAGTATTTTTGAAGTACTTGCCTTTGTTATAAGGCAAAATTACACAGATTTATCTGAATCTCTGGCACCACTATTCATAGCATGGTAATTAAGAGCACAGATTCTGAAGCAAGATAACCCAATTTCAATTACTAGCTCTACTAGAACTAAGACCTTGGGCAAGTCATTTAAGCCCTCGGTTCCTTGGTTTCCTATCTGCTAATGGTGGGGGAGTAATATTAATTCATATGGTTATATTACATTAAATAAGCTAAAAATTGTCATTTTAGTTATATACAATACATAAAAATATGTATTGCCCAGAACAGTGTCTAGTATGTAATAAGTGCTATATATCTTAACAGTTATTATACATCTCATTACTTTTCAGTTTTATCCTACTCATACTTTTTAATGTGGTTGTGTAAGAAGCAAGACCATTTGATAAATCAAGCCAAAAATATTTATTGAGTCACTATTGTACAGACAGGCTCGGAGAACGCTAAATCTGGAAATAACAGATATAATTTTCTTTCTAAACTCACAGACATTATAGAAAAATGAAGCTCATAATAAACACTCTCATAACATTTTACTTTTACAAACAGAGAAAGCATTGACAACAAAAAAATGTGGCTGAGATAAAATAAATGATGTAAAAAGGAATCATGTTTAACATTTTTCTTTTGTTTTCCTTATTCACACTCTGACTTACAAGAAAACATTTAGAACTTTTCCTTAATTACCATAAGTGCCATAAGTGTTTAACTTTTTCTGAAAATAAACTTGAAAGCAGGTGCTAATTTAAAATTGCATTCTTTTACATGCATGTAATAATTAATGGATACTTAAAGGAGGATACTTAAATTGACTGATGCATCAACAAGTAAGCAATTACCCCCTCACACTCAGTTGTCTTTTTTTCCCCTCTATAACTATGGCGTCAAGAGATATGTATATACACACAGACATGTACACACAAACACCTACACACATATACGTAAGATAAATATATACAGTACTGTTTTGCAACTGAAAAAAAGATTGAGGGCAGCCATCTAGGTGAGTTATTTATACATTATTTCAAAAATATACACTAAATATCTACCATGGTGGATATTATTGAGATCACAAATAAAGTAGAACAATTTTTCTCACAACTCCCACTGTAATGGAAAAGACGTAGTAAATGAAGTATCAACATAAAAAGAAGCAGTAACATTTTATAGTTCCTATCATATTCCAAGCAATGTTCTAGATTATTATACAATTATATGATTTAATTCTCCATACAAATCTATCAGGCAGATAATATTGTCTCATGTTGACTGAGAAGTAAAATCAGACAATGTTACTCAGCAAGAATTTCATACCAAATGTCTGACTCCAACATCAGTGCTCTTTCCTCTCCCTATGGTAGAATAAACAAGAAGATGTATGAGCATAACCAGGGGTAGTAATTGTGCAAAGGAAGGGGGACAATGTAGCAAGTTTCCAAGGAAGACTTAGGCCTTGCTTAAATGTGTTATCCAATTGCGACAAGTAGAGAAAAAGGGAACAGCATGGATATATGAGGTAGAAGTGGAAGGACAAAGAGAAAGGAGAAAAAGGACATGTTAAAGAAGGAAACCAGCCTAATTATAACATTGTACCTTTTGGAGGAGCCGGAAAATTATTTCCATAGTGAAGTATGAGTATTGCAATTATTAAGTCTAGCTTTAGTGAAAACCAGAATAGTTTATTTCATATGACATAGTACATTTTCACCTTGATGAAGCAATGAGAGTTACTTTATAGAAAGGATAAGAAAGTGTTATCTATTACTTATAATAAGGACTTATTTTAAGATATCACAGCAGGGCATAAAGCCACATCTACTAAGATTATTTTGCATTTGATTTGAGCATAAGAATTTGTTTTCATGATTACTCTGTAAACAGAGGTGGGGAAAGGAATTTAGATGAATAGAAGATATTACTTGAGGAGGGTAATATGTTTTCACACCCTAGCCTCACCACCCATGGACCTCTCACCCACAGCCCCACAATAATGTGCTAATTTGGGCATATATATAATAAAATTGCAATAGTAAACTATATAAATTTTAATAGATAATGTTCCAGACAAGTATGCTTATAATCTACAGAAAGATAAACTACCACTCTTTAAATACTAACTTTAAAAAAAAAAAAAAAAAGAAAGAAAACTTTCTGGGATGATTTTTTTTTTCCAATTTATGTGTTGTCATTAACTTAACCAAACCAGTTTTCACATAAAAGGGATTTTCACTCAAGTCATTTCTGAAACATAGCTCTTCAAAAACACATAGAGAAGAAAAACCAAGAAAAGACATTAGGGGCTCATTAAGTCATATATAGACAAAATAATTACTCATAAAAAAGATTTACTAATGATAAAAAGCATTTGAAAAGTCAATTTCAACATGTATTTCCATCTCCAGTGAAATTTCTTTAGCCTTTTCTTTGTACAAAGCTCTGTGTTAACACTATGGGTCAAATGACGAGAGTGTGTCTACAAGTCTATGATCACCGTTTTAAAACAACTTGCAGTAAAACAGGAATGCTAGAAGGTATACTCACCAATAATTAAAGCTGTGCAAAATGTGATATGTGTTATGTGAGATAATCTAGAAACACACACGCACACACAAACGGCCATATTTTCTTTTGTATGTAACAGCAAGGGACTTAAAAGCATGCAAACTGAATATTCTGGTGCTAGGCAAGTTTACAAAACTCTCTGACTCTCAGTTTCTTCAACTACAAAAGAGAAAACAATATTCACCTTGTAGGCTGGTTGAGAAGATTAGCGATAGCATAAAGTATTGTCTGATGCAGAGATGTCATGTCATCGTGCATGTCTGTCAGTGCATGTCTGTCATTCGCCGATTCCTTTGTTTCCTTAATTCTTTCAAAACTGAGGAAGAGACTACAAGCCCAACTCCCACACCTTTCACTTACATGTTTAGGAAACTAAAAACAGACTCTCCTTGAGTGAGATGCACACTCAAGAATTCTATGGCTGAATGGTGGCTACTAAAACAATGTGAGATTTTGTTTTTTAAAAAAAGGATTTTCAGTATGCTTCTCTTGTTTGAAATATACTTTGTTACTTAGGCTACTAATTTCCAGTAACAAATCAACACATAAAATGCTTTAAAAATTATTATTGAAAGACAGTGTTTCTAACTTTTACCATAGATTATCACAATATGGCAGTTTTGCCTGTTACCCTATCTAAAACTTGGAAGGTATATATTTCTAATGCAGACTTTGATTAGGTAAGTGAAGTTTAAATGTCTTCCAACAAGCTACCTAACCACTACACTTCACAATATTCAAAATTAAAAAGTGAGGTTAATTAAAAGTGTCCTAATTTATATCATTAATATTTAAGATTATAATTATGTAACTGTGTGATCTGACTCATGTTCCACTAAATATTTTTTAAATCACATGTAAAAATAGTCTACAAATGCTTTATGTAAATAAAGTCTTTCCTCATAAACTGCATGGAAAATTCCTTATTTTTTACATTTAGACTAAATTTTGTTCATATCTAGCACAATTATACTCTGAAACTATTTGAATTTTTTTTGCTATTGCTGAAACAAAAGTTCTTCTAAACTTAAGACATTGATTTTACTTTGAGGAAACTGGCACCTTAAATTCTGATGTCATAACTTTTTTCCCATTTAATTTTTTCATGTATCCTTCTTCTCAAATCATATTTGAAAGCTATTTTTACTTTATATTAGCTTTCTTTCTACCCTCTAAATAAAGGTTAGGATTAGAATCTGAATGTCACTCATCTTGGAATTGTTACTTCTATTTTAGCTACTCTTAATCACATATGTATAACTTACTCTCAATCTTTTCCCAAATTAAATTGCATGTTATAATTATACCTTTCCCCTCATAATGGCCTAGAAAAGACACTATAATATCTTCTTTATAATATTTTTACATCTCCCCACCTATTAAATGTTCACTTATTACAAATTATGCTAACTACAAATTTTACTCCATATCAACTTTACAAATTTTTATTAATCTACATTTCGTGTATTTACATGTTTTGTCATTTAAGTCTTTTTAGAGCTTGATTGCTTTTGCATGTTTGGCATGTACTTTCTCAATATTTTGACTCTGAAAACTGAAGCACTGCAATTAGGTTCAAGGATCTTTCCTTTCTTTCAATATTTATGGAGTCAAAGAACTTTATATTAAATAACTATTAAAAAGTATTTAACTATCGAGTCTGATAACAATAAAGAGCTGAATGTTCTAGCAGCGAATACTTTTTTAAATAGTACTAGATCCCTTTGGAGATTCATAGAAAACAAATTCTCCATCATCTTGTTTAATATTTTCAAGAAATATTAAATTTGATCAACCCACATATGTTTTTTTCATCACTGTGTTCCAAGAGATCATCACTGAATACAAACAATGTAAACTGTGGTCATAGAAGATATGTGAGATATATATGGCATGATTCTTGCATTAAAGAAGTAAGAGGAGGAAAAGGAGTAGCAGGAGGACAATAATGGGACAGAAAAGAGGAGGAGAAGAGAAAATGCAAAAAACTAAAAATAATAAAATTTAAATCCAAATATGATAAAGAAGGGAGTTAAAAAAATAAAGGAGGGGCTTCCCTGGTGGCGCAGTGGTTGAGAGTCCACCTGCCAATGCAGGGGACACGGGTTCGTTCCCTGGTCCGGGAAGATCTCACATGCCGCGGAGCGTCTGGGCCCGTGAGCCATGGCCGCTGAGCCTGCACATCCGGAGCCTGTGCTCCGCAAAGGGAGAGGCCACAACAGTGAGAGGCCCGCGTACAGCAAAAAAAATAAAAAAAAAAATAAAAAATGGTAAAGGAGATAACATAGCTTGGAAGGTCTGGAATACTTGCAAGAAGAGAATGATACTTGTATCATTCAGGATACAAGGATATGAATAGATGAAATTTCACTAAACAGTGGTTGGAGAAGGATTATTCTAAGTTAGGCGTTGTTATGAAAAAAGTTAAGAGCAGGAAAAAGAAACAGCGTATTACAGAACTGCAAGTTATCTGCTATGTCAGGTCTACTGAGCAAGTAAGGAATAAGAGAAAATCATATAGACAATGCATTTGGGTAAAACAGGAAAGGTTCTGAGGGCTATACAAAGGAATCTGAATTCAATTTGCTTAGTTTCCAACTATGAATTATGAAAATTTAAATATTATTTTTTTAATTTTTAAAAGCACAAATTACAGTAATAAATAAATATCACTGCAAACAGAAGATACAGGAAAAAATTAAATCAGATTAGAAGTAGGGAGAATAGTTCAGAAATAAAACTACGTTTCCACTAGAACTTTCACTCAAGTCTTCATTCTTCCCTCATTCCTTTCCTACTATCTTCTCCACAAGTTTCAAAGCGATCAGAGCAAAGAAAGACCTATTTGTATACAATTAAATTTTTTTAAAGATTACTTACTACACTTTTCAAGCAATGAAATGCTAAATCTGTACACATTGTCTGAAACGTTAACAAACAATATTTTTTATTGCTTAAGTAAAACACATATTGCCTTATAATTATATTTCAAACATAATCTGATGCTACGTTAGAAAACAAGTAATCTAGAAAGGTAATTTTAATAAGGAAGTTCTCTAGAGTAAAAGTCCCATCTAATTGTCTTTCAAATAATGTTACGATCTAACAAGTGTCTATTAATGTTTAGGAACAAATTTGGATTTAATGAACAATGGTATTTTTAGCTTTAGGGCAACATATCATTTAACCATAAAATAGACTGATGTTTTACTGAGGATCATTTTCTTGCCAAGTGTCCTTGAGTTAACCTTCTCCCTGAGATCCCACAAAGCATCTGATTGGAGTTTGTTTCCAAAGGACTTTGGATAAGACAATATTTTCCTCCATTGATATGTTCAATAGGAAATAAAAATCAATGAGTCTGAAATTAAGCTAACTATAAATAATTGCATTAAAGCAACTAGTTTGGGAAATAATTCTGTTTGAAATGAGATAACTTAAAACTAAAAACTGAATCTCACACTCTTTCATGTATATGATTTGTAAAATAGATACTTTGCTCTTCACAAATGAAAATACTCAGAAAATCTCAGATTTTTATCGTCAATATTAGCTGTGAAAAATAAGCTTGAATGAATATAGCCATTATTTAAAAGGATATTCAAAAAATTAACAATTGCTTTAAAATACATCATTTACGGGCTTCCCTGGTGGCGCAGTGGTTGAAAGCCCGCCTGCTGATGCAGGGGACACGGGTTCGTGCCCCAGTCCGGGAAGATCCCACATGCCGCGGAGCGGCTGGGCCTGTGAGCCATGGCCGCTGGGCCTGTGCGTCCGGAGCCTGTGCTCCGCAACGGGAGAGGCCACAACAGTGAGAGGCCCGCGTACAGCAAAAACAAACAAACAAAAAAACAAAAAACATCATTTACGATAATAATCAAGGATTGATTTCTGTTTCCAAGGGAAGTAGAAATTAGGAAAGGCAAGCAAGCTATAGTTAAAACGTGCAGATTTAACAGGTTTCTACTTCAAAGTAAATAATTCCATTTCTAACAGAAGCATGTGAATCTATTCCAAAATCTAGAGCACGAGGCAAAATACAGTCTTCTTCGTAACAACAGCTAACATTTATTGAGCCCTTACTATCAGGCACTGTTGTAAGAGCTTCCCACATATTAAATAATTTAATTGATCTTAAATATAAACATTATTGTTAATCCTATAACAACTCCAAAGGAAGGGGCTATTATTATTACTAACTGGCCATTGAGGAAACTATGGGAACAAGAAGTTAAAAGAGCTCGCTGAGGTCACATGGCTGAAAATAAAGAGCCCAGATTTGCACCTAAACAGTCTAGACCCATGGATTGTGCTTGTCCCTCCCCAAGGATTCATATGTTGAATACAAATCCCAATGTGCTGGAATTTGTAGGTGAGGCCTTTGAGAAGTGATTAGGTCAGGAGAGCTGAATCCTCATGAATGAGTTTAGTACCTTAGAAAAGAAACCCCAGAGAGTTTTCTAGCTCCTTCTACCATTTGAGCTTACAGCAAGAGGACAGCTGTCTATAACCCAAGAAGTGGGCTCTCTCTAAAACTCAACCATGCTGGTACCCTGATCTTGGAATCCCAGTCTACAGAACTGTGAAAAATAAATTTCTGTTGTTTATTTAGATATCCAGCCTGTGGTATTTTTCTTAGAGCAGCCTGTGATAAAACAATACTTTATATAAATGTAAGGCGCTTTAAGCTAGTTATGATAGTGATTATGGGTTGAATGAAGTGAGATGAAGATCTAGGATATCGTTGTACACTGAAATATTCAAACAAACTTCAGACTGAGAGATTCATGCCATAAACAGAAGGCCTTCATTATCTTCACTTCTGAAAATCTACTAGCTGGCATCATATACCTTATATCTCTGCATATCTGAATAGATGCCAATGATCCATTTTATTCATGCTTGTTTGGGGTGAGTGAGGGGCAGGACCACAGACTTTATTAGGTGAGTAGCCCAGAAATGATGATCTCTGAGGTTCTTAAGAGCCAAGCAAGTGCTTCTTAAATTATATAAAAAGTTGAAAGCAATCAGGAAAAAAATAATTATCTCCCAAGTGAAATTCTGAAAAAGCTTCAAAACGTATCAATTTAATTCCAATCAGCATGACTAATTCTGTTAGTAATTTTTCTAAAAAGGGAACTGAGATTACTTGGAACATTACTGAGAAGAAGAAAATATATCTTCAAAGTATTAAAATTATTTGTGACTTTATCATACTTATTTTAAATTCAAGAATCAAATTAACAAATGATCAGTAAAGCTGACCTCAAATGTTTCTAATATTTATTGGATTTTCTTTTATCTGCTGAGGCTGTATGATTGGGATAAACTAGTACTGCCTTATGTCACTTCCTTTTTGACAATTTTATAACTGAAATCACCTGAGTACTTCATAACTGACAACTATGACAATATATTATATCTACTCTAAGTTTCATTTAAAAGTGAAGTTGCAGGTTTTGATTTAAAACCAACATAACCACCTTTTCTCCAGCAAAACTGTAGAAAATATCATTACAGATAGCACTACAGTTGAGACTGGTGAAAAAGTTATTTCCATAGCTGGGAACAATAAACTTTAAAAGTCAAATTATCATATCAAGCTACAGCATGGGTTTAGGGGGCTGAATTGGGGGAAAAGTCTTAACACTATTTCTCTGAAAGCAATGACAGTTACTAAATAACTGACTTAAAAATAAAGCCTAGGATAGAAAAGCTACAAGAAATGAGGTAGTAATGTCAAATTCATTCTAGTCCAACAAGTCTCTTTTTCAAAATTAAATTAAACAAGTATTAATAAGAAAGAGATTACTGTAAAATAGTGGAAATATTTTTAAATGTATAGCAGACAAGGCCTAAAAATAATTCCTTTAGAGCCTCCTGACATAGGATATCTATATATTTTAAATACCTTGTTTTTGAGATTATGAAAGAAATACATTGTCTTTTGTGATTCATAAAGGTAACTTTGCTATATATTTCATTCCTTGTAGTTAGTGTATCAGTAGTAACCAGGCATGAGAGAAAATACACATTTTGAAATTATCTCATCTCAGTAGGGTGCACCTGGATAGGTCTCAAATCAAACATCTTCCTTAATGGCCCATTATGGAGTATCATGCCTAAAATACCCAAAGGTAGTCAGGGACCATTACTGTCAAAGGAGAGTTGTAGCATATGATGCAATATTTCTGCTGTAACTTTAGCCTGACTGGGAGTTTATTTAAATACATATCTATGGTTTTAAAATCAACAGTTACCGTAGTGAGCTTTAGCATAACACCAAGACACAGATTAAAACTATGAATGTATCAATACATTTTATATTAATGCTTTGATGATTAGCATTTATAGGTAGCTACCAAATTATGAAATGGGTCACTTTACAAAACTTAACTTTTAAGATAGCTGCTTAGATGTCAAAGTATTTTTCTTCATTGGGAAGAAAAATATATCTAAAATATATTTAATCTTTATAGTAAAATGTATATAATTTAGTAGAAATAATGATCATCATAATATCAATTCTTCAGGAGCTATAAAACAAGTATATGATGGAGATATTGGCATTGCTGCTTAAGGTAAAGAAGCCTATTTTCACATTAAAAACATTTCCTCAACTTCTGGGGTTTTAACTGGTAGGCAAAATGGCAAACAGGAAGTAAAACGAAATCAGAATGAAAACATCTTTATGTTTCATTCATCTTGTTTCTGGTCCTATCACTATAGAAGCTGATGTGGAGCAGCATTAGGAAAAACTAAAAAGCACCAATTAGGGGCTTCCCTGGTGGCGCAGTGGTTGAGAGTCAGCCTGCCGATGCAGAGGACACGGGTTCGTGCCCCGGTCCAGGAGGATCCCACATGCCGCGGAGCGGCTGGGCCCGTGAGCCATGGCCGCTGAGCCTGTGCGTCCGGAGCCTGTGCTCCGCAACGGGAGAGGCCACAACAGTGAGAGGCCCGTGTACCGCAAAAAAAAAAAGCACCAATTAGGTCTGGGTTAGATAAGTAAGCAAAAGCTTGGGAAATAAAATATCAATAAAAGAAATTTAAGTGGAAATTTCCACTTAAAGGTAGTACCTCAGCGGAAAAGGAATAACTAAACTGGTTTGGCTAATGTATTTAAATACAGGATAATAAAGGATGTATTTAGAGAAGGAACATGTAAGTCAGGTCCTGTTCAGATTCCCATAATTAGAGAATTTTATAACAGAACTTTTATAGTTATTAATATATGAATTTATTCATTTGTGTATATGTAATATATAATTTATATAAATGTACATATAACTACAATAACACATAATCTTTTATCATACCATTCATATTTTTATCCAATAAATATTGCAACTCACAATTTTTGTGAATTTAGTAACCTAGTACAACATGAGAATGTATATGAATACATAATCCAAAGTTATCATTCAAATAGTCAATTTCTATTTCTCAGTGTACCGTCTGTGTGTCTGGTTATTTTATAATACTAAAACTAAGTGGCACCTCAAATTATAATAATGTCAAACACTTGCCATTTAAAAAAATTACACCAAATGACTCCTAAAGATGTCCACACAAATAATAGCACACGTTTTCTGATGTAAAAAGATAATTAAACCAATCAAATACAGTGACTTAAGACAACTGGTAAAACCAAACCAAAACAAAACAAGTCTTGGTTAATGGGAAGAATAACTAAGTTGTTTTTTTGTTCTTGAAAAGGAACAGCCCCATTAAAAAATATGAAAACGTATGAAAACCTAACCACACAAATGGGCATACACATCTCACCTAGAGGTGTTTACACTGCATCCTCTGGGTGTTCGTACTTTCCAAAGTGTTCAAAAACTGGACACATCAATGAAATCATCTCACTGATTTGAGCAAGATACTATTCTATAGGGTGACTGTTTTTTATTTACCATTAGGTAAGAGGATATGTTATACAATTATCTCCAAGTTATATTTAAATGAATTTAGGCCAAAAGCAATCCGTTCTAGAGACTATGCAAATAAAAAGCATAAGGAAAGAAACTTGAAAAAGAGCAGTACAAAAGTGGCTATCCAAAATTACTTTGATAAAGATTATTATTTAAGGTAAATGCCTGTAAGAAGGTTTTCTCATGAAATTTGATTTTCTTAATAATTAAGACATCTAAAATGGCTTAATGGCTCCTATTTATTTAAAGATACCACTGTTTTGATTCCCTACAAAAAGCCCTTCTCCCCATCTTTGGTAAAAATATCTTTGAGTTATGTAGTTTCAAAATCACATTGATGTTTCAGTACCTAAATCATTTCTTTGTTCAGTCCTTTCTCTGTAGAATGGTGATTCACAAGGACAATTCAGGAGCACCTAGGTTCTAAAATAACCAAAATTGGCAAATTGTACAAAAAGATATATAGTGTCATTGTTACTTGGCTCTAGCTAGAAATAAAGTAAGGGAACAGAGATCAACTGTGATGGAAAATCCATCAGAAACAACAAAGCTGGCAGATTTTTATACACAGTGATATCTGGATCAATTTTAACTATCATTTTATTTAAATATTCTTCTAATATATTTCACAGTGATGGCAGATAAAGAGCCAAAGCAGATAACTGCCTACCATGGAAACTGTGGAAACAAGTTTAGGTTAAAAATATTTTTAAAAAATAGTAACTATATTTGTACTAAGTTTGTAGTTAAATTTTTTGTGAATTAGAATAATTACGAATCTCTTTTATCTTTTTTTTAGAATCAAGAGATATCTATGTTTTCTGGTTTTGCTTTTTCTATCATGTCTGTGATTACTGAATAAGATATAGTTGAAAGCACCCCAAAGATTATTTCTCCTTGCATTTGAGACATTAATTTATCTTTCAGAAAAATAAGGTATTCCATGAAATATCTCAGGAACATGCATTTCCAAAGAAACACAGTCTTGCTTTTATGAAGATTTACCATAGCAATAATTTTTTAATGCTATGCATGAAACATAACATGGTTTAAACACAAAGCTTATATCCTTTACTTTTTTTCCTAAAACTGTTAAAATAAAAGGGAGATTATTTTTCTCTGTTAAATGATAAGATTATTTAGTCAATTAAAATCATGGCCTTTTGAAAGGGCTTCTTTCTTTTTTTCTTTATGATAAGGCTTATTTTTTACTTTTAATGAAAATGTATACTTTAATAACTGGTTTTTCTAGTTACAAAATAAATGAGTTACAAGGATGAAATGTACAGAGTGGGAGGGCTTCCCTGGTGGCGCAGTGGTTGAGAGTCCGCCTGCCGATGCAGGGGACACGGGTTCGTGCCCGGGTCCGGGAAGAAAGATCCCACATCCCGCGGAGCGGCTGGGCCCGTGAACCATGGCGGCTGAGCCTGTGCGTCCGGAGCCTGTGCTCCGCAATGGGAGAGGCCACAACAGTGAGAGGCCCGCATACCGCAAAAAAAAAAAAAAAAAGAAAAAAAAGTACAGAGTGGGGAATATAGGTAATAATAATGTAGTATGTTTGTGTAGTGACAAAGGTGGTGAAGAGGTACAAACTTCCAGTTATAAGATAAATAAATACTAGCGATGTAATGTACAATCAATATAATTAACACTGTTGTGTGGTTTCTATGAAAGTTATTAACAGAGTAAATCCTAAGAGTTCTCATTGCGAGGAAAAATTGTTTTCTTTATTTTAAATTTTTAACCTGTATAAGGAGATAGATGTTCACTAAATTTCTTATGGCAATCTTTTTATGATGTATATCATATATAAGTCAAATCATTATGCTGTACACCTTAAACTTATACAGTGCTGTATGTCAATTATATCTCAATAAAACTGGAAGAAAAAAATAAAACACAGATAAACATACTTTCAAACTTCCCCGTGGTCTTGATAAAGGAACCTAATTAATATATAAAATTCCAATTATTCCTAACATAAACATCTCAATAGATTAATTATATTTATTGGCTTTTCATAATCTTGTCATGAGTGGCTTTTTTTATTCTAACAAACTGCATTAGTTTTGCCCACATGAAGAACAGGTACGTTTCTGGTGGGTCTTGTTCACCTGTTGGAGTTGGGTAACTCCAAAGCCCATCTTCTTCTAGCTCCCTCACTACACCTGAGGAAGCTGAGAAAGCCAAGGTCTACACGGTGTCATCGTTAATCAGTATACGCTATCTACAGAGCATCATCCTACCTTTTCTCGTCTTCTTTGCCTTTTTATTGCTATTCTTTGTAATTGTACAAAGAAAACTTTGCGATCACCAAGTCATTTTAGTCAGATGAAGAAGTGCATGAAATTCTTTGATTAAATCTCATCACTGAACTTACTACTGTTTATTAATTAGATCGCTGACAATTATATTGTTTCAGATTCTGGCTGTTTGGAATAAATGTTCATTATCACAGCCAGTATATTACTAGAGGTGTGTTAAGCATAGTTTAATTTTACAATTATATATAAAATATCAGTATTGACCATTATAAACTGTTCAGGGGATAAGTTAATATCTTCTAGAGTAATTCATTATGATTTAAAATTAAATCATAATGCATCCTTGGAATGTAACAACAATGCTAACTTTAAGAAAGGAGAAATTATATCATAGGGAACAATATTAATATGGATCTCAAATATTTAAAAAATCATGTAAACACTATATGGTAATTTCACCTTTTATGTACATGTTTCCAGTGAATTTACACTGTATTTTTATCCCTCAAAATTCCTTTATTACCTTAATCAAGGCTTACGCACCATGGTGTTTTCTCCAGTGGTGGGCTCAATAAATAGTTTCTGATTTAAATCTTCTCTAATTTCCTAAACTTTTTAATACTTACTTAAAAGATATTTCTGAAAAATTTCCAAAGAATAGCTCCCTTTAAGAATCACTCCTATCAGTCAGCAGAAAGAATGACATCCTACATTTTATATTTTTACAGAACTGAGGAATGCTTTATGGTCCTAATGTATTTTTCACCAAGGAACTCTATAGGAAGACAGGTAGGTAATATAACCAAATATTTTTGAATATCTGTTCTTCCACCAGGGTGTGCATTTGTGCATGTGTGTGTATTCCACATGTGTTTAGTTTATAAAGCTTATGTGTTAAGTTTATTTTAAATATCCTCTCATAAGGTCCTTTTATAAATATGGAAGTTTTCTAGCATGGGTAGTTGATTTATACTGAGGGATTTGTGGCTTATTAATGTTAATTTTCTTCTAATAGAAAGAAAAATTTGAATCTGGTTGGGAGCCTGGTGTCAAAACACAAAAGAAGTTTGGGAATCAAGATGTCAAAGAGGCATCTCTTTGACAATTTTGTCTAGAGTTAATCTGCTAATAACTAATATCAAAAAAAAAAAAAGGAAAAAGGGTTCCCTTCTCTCCACACCGTTTCCAGCATTTATTGTTTCTAAATCTTTTGATGATGGCCATTCTGACTGGTGTGTGGTAATACCTCATTGTAGTTTTGATTTGCATTTCTCTAATGATACTGAGCATCCTTTCATGTGTTTATTGGCAATCTGTATATCTTCTTTGGAGAAATATCTAATTAGGTTTTCTGCCCATTTTTGGATTGGGTTGCTTGTTTTTTTGATATTGAGCTGCATGAGCTGCTTGTAAATTTTGGAGATTAATGGGAATGTAAACTGATACAGCCACTATGGAGAACAGTATGGAGGTTCCTTAAAAAACTAAGATAGAACTACCATACAACCCAGCAATCCCACTACTGGGAATATACCCTGAGAAAACCATAATTCAAAAAGAGTCATGTACCACAATGTTCATTGCAGCACTATTTACAATAGCCAGGACATGGAAGCAACCTAAGTGTCCATCAACAGAGGAAAAGAAAATGTGGCACATATATACAATGGAATATTACTCAGCCATGAAAAGAAGTGAAATTGAGTTATTTGTAGTGAGGTGGATGGACCTAGAGTCTGTCATACAGAGTGAAGTAAGTCAGAAAGACAAAAATAAATACCATATGCTAACACATATATATGGAATCTAAAAAAAAAAAAAAAAGTTCTGAAGAACCTAGGGGCATGACAGGAATAAAGTTGCAGATGTAGAGAATGGACGTGAGGACACCGGGAGGGGGAAGGGTTAGCTGGGACGAACTGAGAGAGTGGCATGGACATATATACACTAACAAATGTAAAACAGATAGCTAGTGGGAAGCAGCCACATAGCCCAGAGAGATCAGCTGGGTGCTTTGTGACCACCTAGAGGGGTGGGATAGGGAGGGTGGGAGGGAGATGCAAGAGGGAGGAGATATGGGGATATATGTATATTTATAGCTGATTCACTTTGTTATAAAGCAGAAACTAACACACCATTGTAAAGCAATTATACTCCAATAAAGATGTTAAAAAGAAAAAAAGGAAAAACTTTGTTAGTTCAGCTGAAGTACAGCAACAAATGTTAACCAATCAAACAACAAAAATACATTGACTAATTCCTATGTGACAAATGCTATAGAAAAAATGAGCTCTTTTTACAATGTATCTATACATTCTTTTTTTTCACTGTGTAAATATTCCCTGAAATAATTATTTTATTATTTCATATGAATATAAATAAAACATATACACATGTGCACACACAGGCACATTTAAAAATTTTAGATAGAAATGGATGTATTATTATAAATTAATAGATAAGGGGAAATTTGCTGAATACTGCCAGTAAACATCCACTGTAAAACATCTTCATCATCCAAATCCAAGATACAGATACTAAAATGGTTCTCTTTATCTCAAACAGGGAAGAGTCAAATAGCCCACACTGGATTCCTTAATTTTTTTAAAGATTCAGAAATGAAGATATATAGCAGAAGCAAAAAGAAATGGGATGGGCAGTCTGGAGAACATCAGTGTTCCCAGGGATTAAAACAGTTACTGTAATGGAAAAGTTTCTTTGAATTCTAAGGAACATTAAAAAATATATTTCAGTATCATTATACCAAAAGCATCCATTAGCTCCTCTCAGACATGACCCCCTATGTTTCCCTCTTTTTTTTCTTTCTCTTTTGCTTCGTTGACTTACAGTGGTCCAGCCAAGAATGCAAAGAATCACCCTGCTATCAATGCAGATGGTTTTATGCAAACATGTATCTCAATGTGAGCATATGTATCTTAAAATTAACCAGAATATACAAAATTATGTAGAAAGAAATGTAGCATTAATCCTCTTAGCACAGATTTAATCCTAGATAACTATAAAAATTACTATGACAGAGATCAACATTTTATTGGCCTTGGGAGATTTTATTCCAAATGAAGTTATTATTATTTTATGTTCTATTCTCCAAGAAAATTTATAAGGAAATAAAAATGAAACATGTGACTCAAGACATTTTATGGAGAAATTATCTAAAATAGTTTAATATATGTAAAAAGTATAAAGTCCATATTTGGGTAATTATGGCATGTCAGAACTAAGGAAATCTCTCAAAATCATCTTCTTCAAGCCTTTTTTTTAAAGAGGAGAAATGCAATGCATTGAACATTAAAAATCGACTAGTTTTTTTATGAATACTAGTAATATATTTTTCTGCCAGAATAATTAAAGCTTTTTAAAATAATAAAGATAAAGGACTATAATAGTAAGGTAGAAAGTAGTAATTCCAACCCCAAACCACAAAATAAATTTAATTTTCTTTTTTTTAACTGAAGTACAGTTGATTCACAATGTTGTGTTAGTTTCAGGTGTACAGCAAAGTGATTCAGTTTTAGACACACACACACACACACACACACACACACACACGTATCTATTCTTTTGAGTCTTTTCCATTACAGGTTACTACAAGACATTGAATATAGTTCCCTGTGCTATACAGTAGGTCCTTGTTGTTTATCTATTTTAGATATAGTAGTGTGTATGCACAGACTTTTTTTTTTTTCTTTGCGGTACTCGGGCCTCTCACTGTTGTGGCCTCTCCCGTTGCAGAGCACAGGCTCCGGACGCACAGGCTCAGCAGCCATGGCTCAAGGGCCCAGCCACTCTGAGGCATGTGGGATCTTCCTGGACCGGGGCACGAACCCATGTCCCCTGCATCGCCAGGCGGACTCTCAACCACTGCGCCACCAGGGAAGCCCTGCACAGACTTTTAAATCCCTTAAGCCAAGTGAGGAGGAGTTAATGTTGTATACTTTCCAAAGCTGTCTGCATCCTTCCCCTATACACACTTTAGTACTGGGATGCATTTACAAATGTCTTAGAGAAACTGAAGAAAATGTAAAATACAGTTGGGGGTAACATCTGTTTACAAGGAGCTAAAGGGTACAGTTCAAATTCTTGATTCCACACATTTTTGTACGAAGCAGTTTTGTCCAGAGAATTCACTGATTCTTGGAACATTAATATTTTTACAAAAAAAAAAAGAAAGCAGGCTTTTTTGGTTCAACTCTTTTTTATAATTTTTGATGTGGATCATTGCTATAAACTATCACCATTTAAAAAAAAAATACTACTACAGCTTAATAATAACAAAACATAAATGACCACCACACCAAAGCTTGACCATACTGCCAGATAAAAATTCTGGCCATGAATAA
Organism: Monodon monoceros; assembly: GCF_005190385.1. NCBI lineage: Eukaryota > Metazoa > Chordata > Mammalia > Artiodactyla > Monodontidae > Monodon > Monodon monoceros. The sequence continues at coordinate 57,031,591 of NW_021703777.1, forward strand.
CATAAATAAACCTAAATAAATAAACCTAATAATGAGAAATTTTATTAACTTCTCTATTGCAGTTCACTGTTTTGATTTTATACTATTTGTATGGAGACTGAAACTATAGTTGAAATTAGTTTAGAGGTACTGAACAAAAAATTATTGAAAAGCTATGAAAGAAAGATTTTTTAAAATTATGTATCAGACATATTACAGTACAGTGCTTTTTCAAACCACAAATATTAAGATTTGGTACAATGCCTTTTCATTTATTTCTGTATATTTCATCAATGTTTTCACATGACTGAGTTCAAGTCTTTTGTTTAATAAACAAATAAAATGGGAAGTAGGATGTGGGACAAAAGCTCCCCAGCAGTAATAATATCCTTATAAATTACTGATACGCAAGGATATTTGTTGAATACTTGATTATGGTAACAAAGGTTTTCGAATACTTAATTTAGAAAGGAATTAGCCAGATGATAGAACAGTAGCTATAGCACAACAGAAAATGTGACTTATAAATACAAAGATAAATAATAGAACTCTTATGACCCAAACTGAGCACAGCCCAAAAAATGCCCCAGGCCAATACAGATTGTGACTCTGCTAATCCACCCATATTTTTCTGAGAAGCCACTTTATCTTTTAAGAGCAAAGTCTAAATTCTTAACTAAAATGTTTGTGTAACATCATGTACTTTTTGAAATTAAAGGTTGTCATTATTTTTTCATCAGTACAGGATCTACAGATTTGCTCTTTACAATGAATAAGATGATGTCTATAGATTTCAATACTAAATGCACATAGTCTATAAATCTACTGAGGTAACAGAATTTAAAGTTTCATTTTTCCGTGAGTTAATATTCTTGAATTGAAGTTTAAAGCCTTGAAATATTATCAAGGCTTGAGGAATCTCTGTGGCCACAGCAGTTAACACAAGATCTTAGCAGGTATTTTGACAAAACAAAGAAAATGGAAGATCTATTTTATGACTATTAATCAAGACCTATACTTGGTAGTCATAATTCATCATGGTTTCAAAAAATCAGAGTTGCTTTGCTAACATTCCCCAAATCTACCTTTAAAATACACCTTCATAGAAAATATCTTGCCGTTAGCACTAACCGTTTCTTATGTACTTCAAGAAAGAACTAGTGGGGACTAAGCAGGACTGACAGAAAAGAAACTATAAATCTTTGTCACTTTCAGAAACGAGCCCAGAATTCAATCAGAATGGACTGTATTCTTCTCTTGGCTGAGGTAACACAGTAGTTTTGTTAATAGTACACCAACTTATTTCACCTACCTCAGGTTCTGATAAAACATGCTTAAAATTTCATGATTCAAATACCATTATTTTTAATACAGAGAATCAAGGGACCCTATGACATGCGACATGCAATAAATACTACTATAGAACAAATCAATAGTAAACAAAGAAGCACAAGAAAATGCCCCAGCTTGTGAAAACTCTGTTCAGAACATTCAATTAGAGCATAGTGAGAAGACATTTATTTTACATTTTCCCCCACATTCTAGAATAGTTTGTTACATTAGTCTAAAATAGTTTAATTGATTGTTATGAAGTGCACATGTTCTTTGGTGAGCAATTAATCATTTTAAAGTAAAAACGTAACTTTGTGCAATTGGGCAATAGTGATTTAATGAGAGTTGGACAGTAAGTTATATTAATTTAACCAGCAACAAAATCTTGTGGGGGAAAAGGATTTATCTTTGGAGGAAATACACTACATTTGGATAAATAGATGAAGTATAATAGCACTCAAGTGAAATAAATTTATGCTTTAGATGCTAAAAAAGCTGGTAATTCCTAGTGCTAAAGCTTTGAGATATGCAGGTCTTTTCATGTTAATAAAATCTGTAATGGTGCTGATGATGTTAACATAGTCTTTACTGTTAAGGGTGAGAAAAATTATAAAAGTAACACAATAAGGACATTTCTCAGTTTTTGTTTATTTTGCTATTTGAAGTGTTCTCACTGTTCCTTCTTGCTAGACAAATGGTTTTCACATGTTCTCCCTCAAAAAATTATCAAGGGCTTCCCTGGTGGCGCAGTGGTTGAGAGTCCGCCTGCCGATGCTGGGGATGCGGGTTCGTGCCCCGGTCCGGGAAGATCCCACATGCCACGGAGCGGCAGGGCCCGTGAGCCATGGCCGCTGAGCCTGCGCGTCCGGAGCCTGTGCTCCGCAACGGGAGAGGCCCGCGTACCGCAAAAAAAAAAAAAAAAATTATCAACACTTAAGGGCAATGATATCACTTTGGTTCTATGAATTTGGCAACTAATAATAATCTATAAAACCACTGTGTTCAACGAATGATGTACATAAATTATCTCAGTATCCCAAAAGTGCTATTTACCATAACACTCAGTGAGACTTGTTTGTTACATGTCCTTAACTTTTAGAACCTCACGTGGTAGGGAGGCAAAACAAAGCCTCCCATAGAAAAGACTAGAATTAACTGTTTTTACTGTCATTCACTAAAAATGATAGGATATTCATATTCTTTTCCTTATTTAAAAGTTATTCATATAAGAGAGTTGTACCTAAATACCAAGACTACATTCTGAATATTTCAGAGGGATTTTGCACAAGTTGTCCTAACCTTCTTATTGTACACTGAAACTTAGCCTTGCAAAATATTTTGTCTGCTGGCTCTATTGTAAAAGTATTTTTACAATATTGTAAAAGTAAGGATTTTTACTATTGTAAAAATAAATTCAAGCATGAGCTCTGTAAACAGAGCTAATTGTCAGTATTGATAATACATCCATTAACCTCTTCTATCACAAAATAAACCCTGCTTCTATAATATTCACAATTTTTTTTTCTGCAAATGTTTTCCTGACAAATTCCCCAAAATGTCTATTCACATTTCTATCACAAGGTCAAGAATACTTTACTACTCTCGTTTGTTCACATAGGTGTATCTCCTCCTGGACAATAAGGCCCAAAAGTACAAGATCATATTTTATTCATTTTTATGTTCACATCAACTAGCACAAAGGCTTGGCATCTAATAGAAGGTCAATAAATGTCTGCTTCACTAAACTGTAACAGAATAAACCAATGACTAAGGTTCCAGATGATGAGAAATTAGAGTTTATTAGGTCAAAGAGAAAATGACTGAAAATATTTTTTCCTAAATAAAACTATTTAATAATAAAGATTAACATACATCAAGCTCTTAGCATGTCTCATGTCCTATTATAAACAGTATATATGTTTTTGGTTTGTCTTTGTTTTTTCTTCATTTATTTCTTGTTCAGCCTGGAATTATACCCATTTTACATATAGAAAAGCTGAGCCACAAAAACCTTAAGGAACTTGCTCAAATACTGTCACCAAACTAAAACGTGTGGGATCCAGGCTTCAGTCCAATTAGTTTCAATCTAGTGCCTGCTCTTAGCCGTATAACTCTGCCTCTGATGATGGGAGAAGGAAAAGCTGCTTTCATTCATCTATCAGACCCTTGCCCTGCATTTGCTTTGCTCCAGGCACTGCACAAAGTACCTAAGGTACAAAGGTGAATAAGGCTGAGGCTCCCTTTTACCCCTTGTCTCTGTCTTTCTCAGAAATATATAAAAGTCTCTAATGCTTTAAAAAAAACACATACATACACTCAAAAACATACGAAGAGGTGTCTTTTTCATTTCACTGCCAAAATTCTCACCTTAGCAAATAAATGTTGGCTCTATTACCTCACAGCCACTTCAACCTCTAATTACTTCCAGTCCAGGTCTGTCTCCTTCACTCACTGAAAAGTCTCTCAAAAAATTCCCTAATGGCTAATTGTCAAATCCAGTAGCCTCTTCATAGTTTTCAATCTACTTAATTCATCTGTAGCACTGATGATCCTTATACCAATCAGATTCCTTGGCTCCTAAAATTCAATCATATGCAAAGGATAAAAGGAAATAACACCAAATAATAATGAAACCGTAGGTATAATTGAGCTCAACACCTCACTTTACAAATGGGAAATCTATGGCCTAAAGAAGATAAGTTAGTTCTCTCAAGATCATATCTTGAGTTAGACACAGAGCCATGGTTAAAATTTAGGGCTATCTTTCCAAAGTTCATCAATACTTTCTTCAGTGTAGATCTTTTTTTCTACTTCTACCAAATCTACATCTCAGGCTTTCATCTCTTTGGCGGGCAGCCTCAAGATGGACCTCAACGATTCCTGCCTGCAGGTGTCTACCTTCACATGTAATCCATCCCCCTTGAGGCTGGAATGGACTTACTGACTCCCTTCAAACAAACAGAATAGGGCAGAAGTGATAGGATGTCACTTCCAATATTAGATAATAAATATATTGTGGCTTCTATCGTAGGTACTCTCTGTTTTGTATGGTTCACTCTGGAGGAACCCAGCTGCTATATCATGATGTAGCCGGTAGTGAGGCCCATGTTGAGTAAGGTTGGAAGTGGATTCTCCTCCAGTTGAATCTACAGGTGAGACTGCAGCCTAGGCCAACATCTTGACTGCAACCTCCCAAGACAGACAGAGCCAGAGGCACTCAACTAAGTAACACTTAGACTCATAACCCCCCAAAATTATGAGAAAATGCTTTTTTAAGATAATTTGAGCAATTTTTCTCATGCAACAAAGATAATACATCTTATCCTGAAACTACTTGTAATAGTTAAAATATCTCTTCAACCCAAAGCATTTTGTATTGTTCTACTCCATTAACCCTCCAACACCATTATATTGACCATGTTTTTTTGTTAATCAATGTCCCTCAAGCAATGTCATAAACGTAGTAACATACCAGGAATGTTAAAAATACTGAATTTGTACCCAAAGTCAACCACAATCTTCCACTTTGTGTTAACTGGCTTACTGTTTCTTAGATATATATAGTGGTTTCCTTCTGCTATTTGTGGTTGGGACAAGTTTGCAGCCTTAGAATAGGTATTGAAATATTACTTAAAAAGTTCAGAATTAGCAAAAATTCTGTTCAATAACATCTGTATTGACCACTTCTGCAATTCTAAAAAATCACTGTTATCTAAATGCTTTTGTCAATCAGATAAGAACCTCTCTGTCTTATTGGTTCTATTGTTATTTTCAGTTGTTACTTAAGTGTTTTAAGACAATATTTTTCAAACTCAGGTATGCCTACTCTGGGAATACGTAGAGACTCTCTAAAAGGTATGGGATACAGATAATTTTAATGTAATCAATTTCCAGATCCTAAGATTCAACCTATTCTCTTTTTAAAATGAATCTGCCTCAGACAGTACTTACAATCAAGATTTTCCTTCCCATTCAAAATCATAGTTTTTCCAATTATATGAAAAAAGACTTTCCTCTCAGCTGTCTAGAATCTTACTATGATGTACCATCTAAAAGTGTGACAAAGTGATTAGAATGGAAAAGCAGAAATTAAATTAGCTTTATATAATCAGTGTATATAGTCAATAATGACAAATAAAGCACCCACCTGGTAGAAAGTATACCCATTTCTTTAGGGTATTTTTTTCTTTAAACAAGACACAGTGAAACAAGTTCTTACTGGGGGCACAACAGCGATAAGAATATCATGTCTTCTTTTTCTTCCTAGGCACATACAGTTAGGGCTCTTGGAGTTGTATCTGACTTTTCAAAACAATTCATATACGTAACTATATCCTAAATTAATTTCCATATTATATATTCTCTTGGCACTTGTATTCCGTGCAATATTCTCATGTGGTAAACTACAATTTGCCTTGAAATTGGATAATGTTTAAAAATTATGAATCTTCATATGGCCAAATCTATCTCTTTTTCTATGCAAATTCAATCTCAAAAGAGTAACTAAAAATATTTTACATGGGATAAAATGTTATTAGGATGATGTAAAAACAAGTTTTAATATAAAACAAGTTTTTAAATGTCCAAGAGCATAGCTTTCAAATGAAGAGACAAACTTGAATCACACACACATACATACATGCACACACACACACACACACACACACACACACACACACAAAGGTAAAACTGCAACTCTGACCATTGCTTCTAAAGAGAAATTTATGGGGCTGTGTGACAGCTTTTAAACAGAGGTCTTTCCTTAGGAAAGCCTTCCCCATCTGAACACCTACGATGTACTCAGCTTCATTCAAAATACTTGGCAAAGGTTCATTTATTTCTCAGGATAATTCTTTAAGTTACACGCTATTATTTCCATCACTTTTACCGATGAGGAAACTGAGGTACAGAACAATTAAGAATTTCCCAAGAAGACATCTCTGTTCACAAAGTCACACAGTGGCCAAAAAGGGATTCAAACCAGGCAGGCTGACTACAGAACCTAAACTCAGAACCACAAGGCAGTGTATTGCCTTTCCTTCTAAGATCTGAGGGCTGACTGGGAGTCAATTAGAAATAATGGTAGCTGGACCTCCCATTAAGAACAGAGAAAAATTCCATGCTCCCTGGAGTTAGGACAGGATTAGATGACAAAGCCCAGCCAAACTGAGCACACAGTCCAGAACTCTTGAGTCTGGCTCCAGGGACACAAAGAAGTGCGAAGAGTTTAATTATAACATTTTTATACTTTAGTAATCTATTTTACTTTTATCTTTCATTTTACCTATTACTTGAGAAATGAGAAGCTGTCAGTACGACGAGGTGATTGGGTTGATAGTCAATGACTAAAGTAGAGAAGTTAGGTGTCCTTCTTTCTGTGGTCGAGTCTGCAGCGTAGGCTCTGCTAAATGACATTCCCTCTCTTGACGCCAGCCACTGTAACAGAGCTGGCGTCCATTAAGTTATTAAGTCCATTAAACAAGAAACAAGGACTTCTCACAGTTGCTAATCATTATCCTAGTCCTACTTGCAGCCTCTATTGCTAGAGTCTCAGATCGCTCTCTCCACTATTTCCAACATGCGGCTACATAAGACACTATTATTCTGGACAAAAAGAAAGAATTTTTAACTCAGTTGAGGCTAAGGTTTTGATCAAGTAAAATCTTCTCTAAACTCTAATCATCCTGTATATTACAGAATATTTGGGACACTCTGAAAAAGTCTTTTAGAGAAAAATGGTTCCTTTCAGGGTGATTTGACAAAGGCAGACCTTTTTGACCAAAGAGATCTCTCTCTAGCCCTCTAGCATTAGTATCCCAGCTGCACCTTATAATGATTCACCAAAGCCACGAAGTCAGGAAAACAGTTGCTGAAGCCGAGCTACCTGGTATTTATATGCCAGGCAGTAAAACACATACACCGTTTCACAAAGTTACCTGACTGATACTGCTTAAGAGATGGTGGCCACTATATGGGCAGGGGCTCAGGAGAAGGGATGGAAGAAATTATGCCTGTGGTAATAACTGTTTTTCAACAATGGGGTTTTTACTTTGTTTTAGTCCCTTTTATGCATAATTCCTTTGCAGCACCTGTTGCAATATATGCTGCCATGATTTAGAGAGCTGTTAGCTTAAAGTGATTTTTGTGACTATAAAGACTACAGGGGAAAACCTGTTAGAGCCTGGCTATTTATTACTTCCCTAGCACAAACGTGAAGGAAAGGGCTTCCCTGGTGGCGCAGTGGTTGAGAGTCCGCCTGCCGATGCAGGGGACACGGGTTCGTGCCCCGGTCCGGGAAGATCCCACATACCGCGGAGCGGCTGGGCCCGTGAGCCATGGCCGCTGAGCCTGCGCATCCAGAGCCTGTGTTCCACAACGGGAGAGGTCACAACAGTGAGAGGCCCGCGTACCGCAAAAAAAAAAAAGGAAAGCAATATGTGTATGACTGTGTCAGAACATAAGTTCATGTATGTTAAATTACTTAACCCTAAATTATTGTACATGGCCTAGAACTATTACATGTGGACTTTTACAAAGCAATATTTTGTGAGGATGGCAACAGACATTCAAAGAAACAAAGACAAATAATCTGATATCATTAGAACTTTGCATCGATAGTCAATGCTGCCATTTTAAAGTTTCCTTAAGGTTTTTCGTTGGCTTGTTTCCACAGTTCTGGCTTATTCATATAAAAGAGGCATTTTGACCAGCTAAATTTTCCAAAGTTTAAAACATGGGCATTTGTCTCACCCTAGTTTACTGACTAATGCTTGATAAACGACATCTAAGGTAGCTACTTCTTTCTCTAATTCATCCCCTTCCCCCCAGCACACAAAGAGAAACTCACGTTCTCTTCTCTGGACACCTGTGTTCTTCTCCATGTCCCCTTCTATCTATATTACCTGAGATATCATGGTATACTTGCCTTACCCAAGGCCTAATCTATCCTTCCCTTGACAGAGGCCAAAGATGTGACAAAACACATTTAGGTAGCAAGAACATAATTTTCTACAATAATTACAATATTTTCCCTGGTGTACACATCAATTCAGTGATTAAAAAGACAGAGAAATACAGACATGCAGCCACAGTCATGCACAGAGGAGAATATATGTGGTTATTCATAACTATTTTCAATGTTCCAGAAATCAAAAATAGATGAAAGGAAAGGAGAGAGAGAGGGAGGGAGGGAGGGAGAGAGAAAGAGAGAGGTGGAGAATAATGAAAAATAATCAAAGATTTTTTTTTAATGAAAAAGGGAAATTGTTGAAGGAAAGCAAGAACTGCAAAATTACAAATGATATAATGAGGTGTCAAATAATTAGGAGATGATTTAGCTACATTCACACAAACTGTGACAAGGAAACTAGAGATCACTTTTACTCCTGAGTGTTTCAACTTCAAATGAGGTGCCTTTCACTGCCACACTTCTTAAAGAAATAATTGTTCTCCAACTACATCTACCTCAATCTTCATCTATTTCACATATACGTATGTCCACACTTGAAGTGCAATCAAACTTCTCATTAATGTGTCCATTCACTCATCCATTCAACAATTATTTTTGGAGTAGCAGACACTGAATTTCTTTAACTAAATGTATGTCAAGCATTGAAATTCCTTAGCTAAATGTATGGTCTACAACACCATAAAAATAATTTCAAGACTAGAGCAGAGAAGTCAAAGGTAACAGGAATACTCTCAAGTGCTTTAAGCAACTACCAAGCTTTCACACTGATAGGTGAGAGAGACTGGGAACAAAACATACCTAAAGACAAAATGCATGTCTCCATTAACACTGTAATGTCCATACCACTATTATGGGCATTAAAATTTTATTGTAATTATTTGCTTTTATAACTGTTGCTTCTCCTTGACTTTGAACACATCCAGGCTGTGTCTTACTCATTTCTGCATCCTCAGGACCTAAACCAAAGCTTGGCACAGCAAGTGATAATCACATGGTTAATGAATAAACCAGTCCATAGACATAGTTTTTAAAAATAATTACTTTATAAAATATGTACCACGCATCTTATGCATTGTGCTAAGTGCCTTAAATGCATTTTTTTATTTGGTCCTTATAATAGTTTTGTAATTTAGGTATCATCATCCATATTTTATTAATGTGGCCAGTCAGGTGCTTTTCTAAAATCAACAAAGCTGACATTCAAGCTGGGTTCTGTTTGATTTTAAATTTACTTCCTTAATTTTTATATAATAAATTTTCCAAAATGATTATTGGTTTAATTGAACTCTCACTGGTTTAACAAACACAGGAAGACATCCTTTATTCAACAAATATTTATTCAGTGTCTACTTTGTAACCAGACATTCTAAGTCTGGGGATAGAGCACGGAACAAAGCCAGCAGTCTCTGATTTTAAGGAACATATAATCCCTTGAGGATATTTAATTCTCTAAATAGTACTGGATCCACTGTTTGGCAATTTAATGGCATGAAGAAGGTAATGTAAAACACACTCATCCATAATCTGACTTTTGTATCCTCCCTGCTTTACCAGACTAAACCAACTATAACTTCAATAGAATTATCCAGTGGACATTTTGCTCTTGGCACCCATATGAAATGCTAACGATACAAAATGTTTAGGGATTTTTAAAATGATCTTTCATATAAGAAAATAATATGGTGAACTGAAATGTATTTTACAGTCATTTTTAGAGATGACAAATTTCCCCAAGGCTTTGTTTTCTGATACTGGCTAATGTATGAGATAATCTAGAAATAAGGTCGAAAGGGATCAGTTAGTGGAAATTGTTTTAAATGTGATTATCAACTGTTAAATCCTTTCAGTTTTCACATTAAAAATGAGTTGGCTTATTTGTATTGAATTATGATTATATAACAAAAATATGTATCCCATATAAAATTTATGTATATTACTTTACCATTCAAGAACCAGCCCCAAAATCCAAAACAAACCACAGTTTTATATTCCACAATCATGTTGGACTAACTTACCAATAGAAAAAAATAAATTTTGGCAAAATCATTTGTCAGAAATACATAATTCATACTCAAGTAATTATTGGATTTTTTGAACATTCAATTTTAAAATTATAAGAAATATAAGTAGAAAGCATAATATTTGTTTTTCTTTCAATAAAATACAATATAAATTCATCTCGATTATTTATAGAATGGACAACCATATGTCTTTGCAATTGTATCCCAATTATATTTAAACATAATATTATGTATTGTGTTAGAGCTGATTAATCTGCTTGTTTAGGGCAAAAATGTAGCTACTTGTAGGTTGCATTTATACTACTTAAAAACTTCTCACAATTATTTCCTAAAATCCTTCCTGTCTTCCTCTGGACAAGCTTTTCTAACTTTAAATCAGAAAAAATATTTACTATAAAATGAAATATATTTGCAGTCTTGCAGCTAATTGTATTTTTATATTTGCATATATATACCTATAAATAAATATATTTGCAGATACATTTTTTAATGATATACAAAATACTCTAAATGTAGCATGTCTACATGGGTCTTCTAAAATAATCACATATTTTAACATTTACTTAAATGTATGTTCCCAAAACATGCACTGACATCAGGATCCCAGTGTTGAGGATCAGTTGATGACCACAATTTATAAAGAACAATTCTAAAGGCCTTTTGTTTCAGTCGGAGATTCAGAAGATACAGATATCAGAGGAATAATCATATTGTTATGCAGACTAATATGCTTATAGTACTATTTGAGGCATTCACCAATTATATATACCATAAACACAAACTGGTTGCCTGCATTAGAGAAGGTTGTAAAGAATGTATTTATATGCGCCAACCTTGGTAGGTGTCCTAGGGAAACATATAACTAATAAATACACTATCTAAAATTTAAAGCAATTTTAAATCAAGTGATCAAGAAAGGATATCTTCCATATCAATTACAAGTAATGCATATTCCTAGTTCTAATATTAAAATGTGTATTGCATAGTGTAAATTCTTTGGGAATTATAATATTAGTTATATGTTATTTTAAAAGAATAGACATGTATATTTAAATGTTTGGATTTCAGAACTTCAGTTAAAACGTTTTCTAAAAGTCTAAATTAAATGCAAAAGGCATTATAGCAATTGCTGGAATAAATGGATATTTTTAAATATCATATAAACAGTGCAAACCAAAAGTTAAATTTAAGAAATTAAAGAAATGAAAATATGAAAACACCTTGGCAGAGAATGTGAACCTGACTTAGCAAGTCCCAGCTAACAAATTTGCATTTTTATATTCCCAGGACAGGCATTAATTACTCTTTATTTAAGTTTCACCCTCTTGCTATATATATGTCCATGTACCCCAATATGCCAAACTTAAGAATGACTTGTTTTGAAAATATAAATTTGTTCCAATGCAATTGGTGTGGTTGGGAAACTATTTGAACATAATGCAACTTTTCTATTTGCTTATGTGAGACTTTGTAGGCAAGAAAACTTTAAGCCATGGGTCTGCAAACCCATGCAAAACCAGCAGGTAGCCTGTTTTTGTATAATAAAGCTTTATTGGAAGACAGCCATGCCCATCCTTTTATGTATTGCCTGACTGCTTTCAGGCTTCAAATGTCAAGTAATTGTAGCAGACCATCTCTAGCCCCTTAGGAAAATGCTGTACTCAACTGAATCCAGATGCAGAGTGACACACAAAATGCATAGACACACATTCAAAGGTCCACTGGTGACTTCAGTTTGTCCACTCTGGCATTGAAACTTTCCATCCAATTTCAGATAACCTTCATATCCACTTCTTCCTCACAATAACTCACAATCTCACACACACTTCTACAATAAACTTGAAATACTTTTCAAGGTAAAGCAACATATGCATTGTATTTATTATGTTCATTTTTTTCTTTTTAATGTGTCCGCTAAACAAGGACGGCCAGATTAAAGTAAAAAATGCAGGATGCTAGGTGAAATTTGAATTTCAAATGAACAGCATATGCTTGTATATGGTGTATATCTGTATGTCTGTAGAACTGCAAGTTATTATGCATACCCTACCCGCCCCTTTAACCATACCTAGGAACAAGGAAAATTTAAGTGGCCCATGTCTGCTCCTTTTGTGGTTTCCTTTCTACATTCACTTTACTTTTAAACTATTCCACCTTTGGAAGAATATTAGCTCTGTAACTGAGGCTTATGTTTTTCTACTAAACACTCTGGAGGTGGGAACAAGCAAACATCTGAGAAGGGGGCCACTGAAACTGTTCTGATTAGGCCCAAATGTGACTAAGTCTTAATCTTGTTGGTGTGCCCAAATGTGACTAAGTCTTAATCTTGTTAGTGTAGGAGTTGTGCTACTTGGCTTTGGCCCTCTATCTTTTGTCAAGTAGCAGGTACTGTACAACCATTATACTCATTGAACAATGGCTGTGTATCCTGGGTAACACCTGGCTAGGCTGATTGGCCCACTGTACTCGGCCAAGGTGAAAACAGAACTCAACAGAACTTTCTATCTCTTTCTCTTTTTTATTTCTCTCAAATACTCAGATCTATTACTTCCTTCTGTTAAATGACATTTAAGACATAGTTTACCAAGGGACAATGACACTATCAAGTCATCATATTCTTTGCTAATTATGTTTCAGTACATAACAAATTTTTCTACTGATTCAGTGAACTGGACCAAACCAAGCCCAAAGCATCCAGGACAGCCTCCCAGTCTCCTCTATTTTGAAACTATTTTCCCCACACTGTTTCCTTTTCCCTTCAGAGGCACCCTTTTCTCAAATTCTCTCTCCTTCTTACTTGCCTTACTTAGAAAACAATGTGATAAGCTCCTTTACCTAAAGTTCTGCTAGGGCTCAAATTATCCTTCCCAAGAACACCTGCATTTCAATAAAAGCCAAGAACTGATCTTAGTGGAGATTTAATTCATTAGCAAAGTAAGAGGTTAGTTGATCCAAGGACTTTCTGGAACCCTTGAAATAACAATATATAGACAACAATTTACTATGCTTGTTATTAAGTTCAGCTCAAATTAGAAATACTTGTTGAAATCATATTTCTTCCTATCTCTATTTATGCATTTAATGGAGATAACCAGGTTCCTAAAAAGGCTATAAAAATGAAAGGTCAAGTATAAATTTTACAACAAGATGCTCCTTAATTACATATATAAATATTATATTTTATTATACCTCATGCAGTTAATAATACATGCCTTAGGCATTTATGATGTTTTTGTCTGTTTGATTTTTTTAATTACTGTTTTTTATTATTAGGAAAAATAATTCATCCTCTCTGAACAGATGAATAACAGAAAATAAAGGATGCACTTTTGAGCTGACTCACACCAGCTATGAGGCATGGAACTGGAACTAGCTGTAATCCTGAGGTAAATCAATTTGTTACCATACAGTGTTTATATAAATCCATTCAATATGGTGTCTACTAAGATCCGTACTGGTGACTTAGAAAGATGAAACAATTCAGTTTCTAATGACTTTTTAAATTATTACTGGTTTTTAAGATAAGTGCCTAAAAAGTTAGTGTCAATAAATGAGAATGGGTTTAAAACTTAAGATTAAATAGTTGTCCTTAATATCTAATAAGACAAGTTTATAAAGGTAATTCACATACAGTAGAACATGAGCTAAATAAGATAAACTAAAATATATTTTTGACTACGATATAAAGTTCATCCTTAAAAAATCACCATCAGTTATGTCATTAAATATTAACATGTTTTTGAACAAACACCTTATTGGTGATATTTTAAATGTACCAAATCCTTTAAAAGAAAATGTGACAAATAGGAATTAGAAAAACAAATGGAACTGAAATTCTAAGATACTAGTGTCATGCTAATCACACTGCAGTTTTGCTATTTTGAAAAATAAAATATCTCAAGAACATCTAGGGATAACAGGTTTCCAAAAAGGAAATAAATAAATGCTTCATAATTTAAAATGTATTTATATATAATTTTAAATTAATTTTGGTCAGTAATGTTAGATGACCTGAATAATTTGTGTTGGATAATTTGATGTGGTAAACTCAATTACTTGGCAAGAAAGCATTATATTTTCTTATTTATAAGTTAGAATAAATTGGTATTCAGGATCAAAATTTAGGAATTTACCTATTTCTATTCCTATTATTTTTACAAATTCATTTCTTCTAAGACAAATCACTATTTGAGAGCTAACAAGAATATTATTAGATCATACTCATATCTTAAGTACATTTATAAATCATGTATCTAGTACCTATTTAGTACATAAAGAACCATTACTGGAGGTGATATTTCTAGTCTTAAAATAATATTATCCTTCTGACCAAACAATTATTAATGAAGATTTTATTTATTACGTTTTTAGAAATCTCCTTGAAAATTAGTAAAGTAATTCAATTAACTCAGATTTAAAAAATAAAGAAAATTTGAATTTTTATAGGTGAACTAAAGATATTTAACAGTTGTTTCATCATACTTTTATGAACTAAAACACTACTATTCATATCTATGGACATATCCAATTAGTTATTTTCACTTCCCATGAAACAAATACAAATCAAATAGCAGTGGTCCAAAAGCATAATGCAAAGTACCCCACCTATTATGACAAAAAGAAGAATACTATCACATGCAATCTATTTTTATATAGTTACTATCTACAGACACGTTAACTCATTGACAAAGCATCTTGACAAATTTATGGCAAAAAGCATTTCATGAAATCTGAAGACTTCCAGAAAGACTGAATTCTATATTTGCAAGAGGCCTTAAAAATCAATGGTTGTTTATATACTTTTGGAGATTAGGAACTCCAAGCAAAATCTGCATTCATACACACACACACACACACACACACACACACACACACACATGAATTTATACAGAAACTCAAGGTCTTCAGGAATAACTAAGAAACTCCAACCTTGTCCAATCTAATCATTTTATAAGTCAGTAAAATAAGAGATGTTAAATGACTTTCCTAAAATTCACTCATATAGTAGCAGACCTTAAAAGCCAACTCATGAATCTTAATTGCCAGTGTAGGTCTCATTCTAAAATATACTGAATCTGACCAGTCACAAAGAACAAGAAACACGTCAGAAGGAATTAAAAATGTAAATTAAAGCTCCATTAATTTGATTAAATTCCCATTATTCAACTGTCTGTAATTTGCATTTTAACAGAGGTTTTCAAACTAAGCTACTTCAGGAACATGACTATTACATGATTTAAGCTGAGATCTCTGCTATCAAAACTGTATTCACAGAAAAGAATAAGTCAATGGACAGAATTTTAAATTTTTCTTGATTTTTCCTTAATATATGACATGGTAAGTGATTTAATGAAAATCATTTTTATTACTTTATATTTAATAATCAATTTCCCATCATCTTCCAAATTAAGCTATGACTACAAGGTGCCAACCGCTAAGTATTTGAGGATAACTACATAAAACCTAGTGAAATAACTTGCTTAATGACTAAACACCAATTTTATATCTGGAAAAATTATTATTAACTTGGGCAATTATATATTTTCAAACCATGGTTTAATAAACGGAGACTAGTTTCTTGGAAACAATGCAAACAGTCACTGAATCACATTCTGAGAAGTATTTAAGGGCAAGGAGAGTACCTCGTGATGTATTAATTTAAGTAAAAGACACAAACTGTACATACATCTGGTCCATAAAGACTCTATATCAGAAAAAAACATCATAGGTACATTTTTTTCAGAAGACTAAAAAGAAGTATATCAAAATATGCATAAATGATATTAACTGGTAGAAAAACATCTAAAAGTAATTTAGAAGAGAAACTGAGTTGTATACTCCCTACATTTTGCCATGTAATGAAATTTGTATGACTAAATGTTAACCAATAAATGGGAGGTCATTTCCCATCTTCTCCTTCTGACAACTGCTTATGCATATTTTGAGACTTACCTCAATACACCACATTTCAAAACTCTTATTTACCTCTTCTAGGCTGAAAAGTAAACCAACATAGTTTTATCTGAGTCACATATCATTTTGTTTGTTCTTATTTGTTCCCAAAACTCTAGGGACTGTGTTTTTCTTTATACTTGATCAGCCTAAGTAACAAAGCAAAGACAAGCAGTAGGTATGGAATAAAGACTGTTTAAATAACTCATTGAATTCCTTTAGGAATGCTTTGTAACATTCCGTTCAAATATCTGCTTTGTTTTATTATTAAATACACGTGAAACTAATAGACAATTTGGTAGAGATCAAATGAATAAAACAGATACAACTCCGTACCTATGTGAAAATTATTTTTTCTGTGTGTGTAACAAATAACTAAACACATATCTCTATGTTGTTATTGATCAAAGGTCTTTTACATCTAATGATGAAGTAACAGGTTTATTCAATTTCAAATATCTCAATGATGTAAAAGAGTGTGTCTCTTTAAGTAGAGTAGGGCTATTATCTGGAAATACTTCTTAATTCAGAATCAAGAATAGAATGCAGTAGAGTAGGATAGACTAGAATAGAGAATAGCTGAGTTAGTTAAGACTATTACTATATTACTATTGTTATATTACTATAGTAATATAGTAATAGTTACAGAAAAACAGTGTTTTCTATTTTGTTCACACCTACAATTTCTAGGCCAGGCACAAAGCTGATGCTCAGTAAATTTGTTAAATAAACGAATTTATTATGTAGAATACTTTAGTTTCAGCATCCAGCCTCAAATATAGATAGCTAAGCTTTGAACATATTTTTACCTTTTCTAGTTATAAATATTCTCAACTGTAATCCCTGTCATAGGAAAACATTTTCAACTTCGAAAACTTTCCAAAGTTATGATTAATTCTTCTTTTTCATTTTTAATAATAATGCTTTGATGTTTTTCTCACTGCCTTGTCCACTCCTCCAGCCTTCATACGATATTCTTTCTGCTTCAATTGTCATCATTAGTCAGAAAATAACCTCTTTGAAGTGTTTCAAATCTAAAACATGTCTTTTCCCACCCCACCACCACTATGTTAGAGTGATTATATTTAGGTACATAAAAGGAAAACCAACTAAATTTTAGCCCAAGATCATGAAGTCATTTTTTAAGAGTTTTGTTTTGTTTTGCTTTAACAAACAGGTAAAATATATTACTAGCCACATAATTAAATTTCTCATCTTTAATCTATAATACCATTGTCACTGAGGAAGGATTTCCAGTGTGAAAGGCATTCAGGCCTTCCTAGTAAAGTAAGCTCTAAACAAAAGAAATTCCAAAGATAAAGACTTCTCTCACAGATTAAGGGGGAAAAAAAAATCTTCCATTCTGTCAAATCACATATTTCTATGTTTAGTTTGTGATTAAAAACAAAATATTTGTATGTGAGTCTACATGGACAAAAAACTAAAGACCATAGCTGTGTATACATATATACATATGTGCATGTACATGTATATATATATATATGCACACAAACAAAAAGCTAACACTTGTTCAGCCAAATTCATTCTGACTATATGCAAATACTATATTCTAAATCTCAGAAGAGGCTCACTGTTGTAATGTATTATTTATTCATATTAACTATCCATGGTTATAAATCAAGCTCTTCATACTCCAGTACAATGTAATAATATATTATATTTTTCACCAAAATAATTATATTTGCATACATTCTCACCATTTTCTTTTAGATATGTCTTTGTTTTGAAGTAAATTTAAAATGCAAAACACTTGTGTCATATTATAATTTATCTGAGTACTATGCTAAAAGAAAGGTAGGAATGAAAAACAACTCAAACAGGAAAAAAAAAAAAAGAAAAACAGAATCAATGTGCAAAACCACTTATTTTTCCTAAATAAACCCTTTTCTTTTCTCAGTGAAATCTGTATTCAGAAAGTAGAAGTACTAATTTTCTTAATTTTTTTCTTTTTTATTTTTTTGGCTGCACAACAGGAACAAACAGGGATTGAACTTGTGCCCCCTGCAGTGGAAGCACAGAGTCCTAACCACTGGACTGCCAGGGAATTCCCTTAGCTTCTTTTCTAAGGCCACTAAGTTAAGGTGAAACTTAGTTATAGGAGCTGTTCAACTGAAACCTCATGGGGATTCAGAGCTACAGGAAGAATTGTAATTCAAGAACAGGCAACCAAGATAGCTGAAGGTTTCCTTTCTAATTGACACTCTGCTAAGCACTTTACATATGTTAATCAACTTAATATGTACCACAACCTTACAAAGTAAGGACTCTTAGTACCCCTAATCTGTATGTAAATAAGGTAAGGAACAGAGACTATAAGTGACTTGCCTGAGGCCACTCACCAAGCAGGTGGCAGGGCCAGTATTTGAAACCTGACTGGCCCACATCCATTCTCTTCACCACTACACTTTACTCCTCCATTATAAGTATTTCTGACAAAATATATATTAGTTTAAGCTTTACATGGTCCTGCATATTCAGCTCCTTTTCAAGAATATCTTATTTTAATTGCTCTTCACAATAAATTGATATGTCTAGAGGACCTTCAAGATGGTGGAGGAGTAAGATGTGGAGATCACCTTCCTCCCCATAAATACATCAAAAATATATCCACATGTGAAACAATTCCTACAGAACACCGAATAAACGCTGGCAGAAGACCTCAGACTTCCTAAAGGGCAAAAAACTCCCCACGTACCTGGGTAGGGCAAAAGAAAAAAAAGAAAACACAAAGACAAAAGAATAGGGATGGGACCTGCACCAGTGGGAGGGAGCCGTGAAGGAGGAAAAGTTTCCACACTGTAGGAAGCCCCTTCACTGGCAGAGAGACGGGGTGGGTGGAGGGGGAAGCTTCAGAACCACAGAGGAGAGCACAAAAAAACGGGTGCAGAGGGCAAAGCGGAGGATCACAGAGGATCGTTGCCGACCAGCACTCGCCAGCCTGAGAGGCCAGTCTGCTCACCCACTAGGACGGGTTGGGGCTGGGAGCTGAGGCTCGGGCTTGAGATGTCATATCCCAGGGAGAGGACAGGGGTTGGCTACATGAACACAACCTGAAGGGGGCTAGTACACCACAGCTAGCCGGGAGGGAGTCCAGGAAAAATTCTGGACCTGCCTAAGAGGCAAGAGACCATTGTTTCAGGGTGCGCGAGGAGAGGAGATTCAGAGCACCGCCTAAATGAGCTTCAGAGACGGGCACGAGCCACAGCTATCAGTGTGGACAACACAGATGGGCATGAAATGCTAAGGCTGCTGCTGCAGCCCAAAAGAAGCCTGTGTGTAAACACAGGTCACTATCCACACCTCCCCTCCCAGGAGCCTGTGCAGCCCGTCACCGCCAGGGTCCAGTGATCCAGGGACAAATTCCCCGGGCGAACACATGGCACGCCTCAGCCTGTTGCAATGTCATGCCGGCCTCTGCCGCCAAAGGCTTGCCCTGCATTCTGTACCCTGCCCTCCTCTCAGCCTGAGTGAGCCAGACCCCTAATGAGCTGCTCCTTTAACCCCATCCTGTCTGGGCAAAGAACAGATGCCAGAAGGCAACCTACATACCAGAGGTGGGGCCATGCCATTCCAAAGCTGAACCCCAGGAGCTGTGTGAACAAAGAAGAAAAAGGGAAATTTCTCCATGCAACCTCAGGAGCAGCAGCCTAAATATCGAAAATCAACTTGATGTACCCTGCATCTGTGGAACACCTGAATAGACAAAAAGTCATCCCAAAATTGAGGCAGTGGATGTTCGGAGCAAGTGTACTTGGGGTTTCCTGTATGCAACTAACTAGTTTCTGATTTATATGTTTATCTTACTTTAGTTTTTAGTGCTTCTTATCATTGGTGGATTTGTTTATTAGCTGGTTTGCTCTCTTCTTTTTTTTTCATTTTTGATTTTTTACATAAATAATATATTTTTTTAATTTTTTATTTTAATTATTTTATTTTATTTATTTATTTTCTTTCTTTCTTTTTTTTTTTTCCCTTTGCTTCTGAGCCATGTGGCTGACAGGGTCTTGGTGCTCATCCAGGGGTCAGTTCTGAGCCTCGGAGGTGGGAGAGCTGAGTTCAGGACATTGGACCACCAGAGACCTCCTGGCCCCATGTAATATCAATCAGCGAGAGCTCTCCCAGAGAATGCTAAGACCCAGCTCCACTGAACAACCAGCAAGCTCCAGTGTACATCCCATGCCAAACAACTACCAAGACAGGAATGCAACCACACCCATTAGCAGAGAGGCAGCCTAAAGTCATAATACTTTCAGAGACACCCCAAAACAAACCAATGGACTTGGTATAGCACACCGGAAAGACAAGATCCAGCCTCATACACCAGAACACAGGCACCAGTTCCCTCCACCAGGAAGCCTATACAACCCACTGAACCAACCTCACCCACTGGTGGCAGACACCAAAAACAATAGGAACTATGAACCTGCAGCCTGTGAAAAGAAGACCCCAAACACAGTAAGTTAAGCAAAATGAGATGACAAAGAAATAGGCAGCAGATGAAGTAGCAAGGTAAAAACCCACCAGACCAAATACACGAAGAGAAAATAGGCAGTCTACCTGAAAAAGAATTCAGACTAATGACAGTAAAGATGATCCAAAATCTTGGAAATAGAATAGAAAAAATAAAAGAACTGTGTAAAAAGGACCTAGAAGAACTAAACAGCAAACAAACAATGATGAACAAGACAATGAATTAAATTAAAAATTCTCAAAAAGGAATAAATTGCAAAAAAACTGAGGCAGAAGAATGGATGAGTGACCTGGAAGATAAAATACTAGAAATAACTACTGCAGAGCAGAATAAAGAAAAAAGAATGAAAAGAAGGAGGACATTCTTAGAGACCTCTGGAATGCACCAACATTTGAATTATAGGGGTCCCAGAAGAAGAGAAAAAGAAAGGGACTGAGAAAATATTTGAAGAGATTAGAGTTGAAAATTTCTCTAATATGGGAAAGAAAATAGTCAATCAAGTCCAGGAAGCACAGAGAGTCCATTCAGGTTAAATCCAAGGAGAAGCACCCCAAGAACATATTAATCAAACTATCAAAAATTAAATACAAAGAAAAAATATGGAAAGCAGCAAGGGAAAAGCAACAAATAGCATACAAGTGAACCACCATAAAGTTAACAGCTGATCTTTCAGCAGAAACTCTGCAAGCCAGAAGGGACTGGTAGGACATATTTAAAGTGATGAAAGGGAAAAAACTACAACCAAGATTACTCTACCCAGCAAGGGTCTCATTCAGATTCAATGGAGATATTAAAATCTTTACAGACAAGCAAAACCTAAGAGAATTCCGCACCAGCAAACCAGCTTTACAACAAATGCTACAGGAACTTCTCTAGGCAGGAAACACAAGAGAAAGAAAAGACCTACAATAACAAACCCAAAACAATTAAGAAAGTGGTAATAGGACCATACATATTGATAATTAAATTAAGTGTAAATGGACTAAATACTCCAACCAAAAGACATAGATTGGCTGAATGGATAAAAAAACAAGACCCATATATATGCTGTGTACAAGACACCCACTTCAGGTCTACGGACACAAACAGACTGAAAATGAGGAGATGGAAAAAGATATCCCATGAAAATGGAAATTAAAAAAAAAAAAATGGAAATCAAAAGAAAGCTGGAGTAGTAATTCTCATATCAGAAAAAATAGACTTAAAAATAAAGACTATTACAAGAGACAAAGAAGAACAATATATAATGATCAAAGGATCAATCCAAGAGGAAGATATAACAATTGTAAATATTTATGCACCCAACATAGGAGCAAATGCTAACAGCCATAGGAGGCGAAATTGACAGTAACACAATCATAGTAGGGGCTTTAACACCCCACATTCACCAATGGACAGATCAACCAAAATGAAAATAAATAAGGAAAAACAAGCTTTAAATGACAAATTAAGCAAGATGGACTTAATTGATATTTATAGAGTATTCCATCAAAAAAAAAACAGAATACACTTTCTTCTCAAGTGCTCATCAAACGTTCCCCAGGATAGATCATATCTTGGGGCACAATATCAAGCCTTGGTAAATTTATGAAAATTGAAATCGTTTCAAGTACCTTTTCCAACCACAATGCTATGAGACTAGATATCAATTACATGAAAACAACTGTAAAAAATCCAAACACATAGAGGCTAAACAATATGCTACTAAATTACCAAGAGATCACTGAAGAAATCAAATAGGAAATCAAAAAATACCTAAAAACAAATGACAATGAAATGTCGATGGCCCCAAACATATGGGATGCAGCAAAAGCAGTTATAAGAGGGAAGTTTACAGCAATACAATCCTACATCAAGAAACAAGAAAAATCTCAAATAAACAAACTAACCTTACACCTAAAGTAATGAGAGAAAGAAGAACAAAAATACCCCAAAGGTAGCAGAAGGAAAGAAATCATAAAGATCAGATCAGAAATAAATGAAAAAGAAATGAAGGAAACGAAAGCAAAGATCAATAAAACTAAAAGCTGGTTCTTGAGAAGAGAAAACAAAATTGATAAACTATTAGCCAGACTCATCATGAAAAAAAGAGAGAAGACTCAGCTCTACAGAATGAGAAATGAAAACGGCATAGTAACAACTGACACTGCAGAAATACAAAGAATCATGAGAGATTTACTACAAGCAGCTATATGCCAATAAAATGGACAACCTAGAAGAAACGGACAAATTCTTAGAAAAGCACAACCTTCCAAGACTGAACCAGGAAGAAATAGAAAATATAAAAAGACCAATCACAAGCACTGAAATTGAGACTGTGATTAAAAATCTTCCAACAAAAAAAAGTCCACGACCAGATGGATTCACAGGCGAATTCTATAAAACATTTAGAGAAGAGCTAGCACCTATCCTTCTCAAACTCTTCCAAAATATAGCAGAGGGAGAAACACTTCCAAACTCATTCCACAAGGCCACTACCACCCTGATACCAAAACCAGACAAAGATGTCACAAAGAAAGAAAACTACAGGCCAATATCACTGATGAACATAGATGTTAAAATTCTCAACAAAATACTAGCAAACAGAATCCAGCAGCATATTAAAATAATCATACACCACAATCAAGTAGGGTTTATCGCAGAAATGCAAGGATTCCTCCATATATGCAAATCTATCAATGTGATAAACGATATTAACAAATTGCAGGATAAAAACCATATGATAATCGGAATAGATGCAGAAAAAGCTTTCAACAAAATTCAACACCCATTTAAGATAAAAACTCTCCAGAAAGTAGGCACAAAGGGAACTTACCTCAACATAATAAAGGCCATATATGACAAACCCACAGCCAACATTGTTCTAGATGGTAAAAAACTGAAACCATTTCCACTAAGATCAGGAACAAGACAAGATTGTCCACTCACACAACTATTATTCAACATAATTTTGGAAGTTTTAGCCTCAGCAATCAGAGACGAAAAAGAAATAAAAGGAATCCAAATTGGAAAAGAAGAAGTAAAACTGTCACTGTTTGCAGATGACATAATCCTATACATAGAGAATCCTAAAGATGCTACCAGAAAACTACTAGAGCTAATCAATGAATTTGGTAAAGTAGCAGTATACAAAATTAATGTACAGAAATCTCTGGCATTCCTATGCACTGATGATGAAAAAATTGAAAGAGAATTTAAGGAAACACTCCCACTTACCACTGCAAAAAAAAGAATGAAATACGTAGTAATAAACCTACCTAAAGAGAGAAAAGACCTGTATGCAGAAAACTATAACACACTGATGATAGAAATTAAAGATGATACAGATGGAGAGATATGCCATGTTCTTGGATTGTAAGAATTAATATTGTGATAATGACTATACTACCCAAAGTGATCTACAGATTCAATGCAATCCCTATCAAACTACCAAGGCCATTTTTCATAGGAATAGAACAAAAAATTGCAGAATTTTATGGAAATACAAAAGACCCCGAATACCCAAAGCAATCTTGAGAAAGAAAACCGAGCTGGAGGAATCAGACTCCCTGACTTCAGACTATACTACAAAGCTACAGTAATCAAGATAGTATGTTACTGGCACAAAAACAGAAATGTAGATCAGTGGAACAGGACAGAAAGCCCAGAGATAAACTGACGCACATATGGTCACCTTATCTTTGATAAAGGAGGCAAGAATGAACAGTGGAGAAAAGACAGTTTCTTCAATAAGTGGTGCTGGGAAAACTGGACAGCTACATGTAAAAGAATGAAATTAGAACACTTCCTAACACCATACACAAAAATAAACTCAAAATGGATTAAAGACCTAAATGTACGGCCAGAAACTATCAAACTCTTAGAGGAAAACATAGGCAGAACACTCTATGACATAAATCACAGCAACAACCTTTTTGACCCACCTCCTAGGGAAATGGAGGTATAATCAAAAATAAACAAATGGGGCCGAATGAAACTTAAAAGCTTTTGCACAGCAAAGGAAACCAGAAACAAGACCGAAAGACAACCCTCAGAATGGGAGAAAATATTTGCAAACGAAGCAACTGACAAAGGATTCATCTCCAAAATTTACAAGCAGCTCATGCAGCTCAATATCAAAAGAACAAACAACCCAATCCAAAAATGGGCATTAGTCCTCCATAGACATTTCTCCAAAGAAGATATACAGATTGCCAACAAACACATGAAAGGATGCTCAACATCACTTACCATTAGAGAAATGTAAATCAAAACTACAATGAGGTATCACCTCATGCCGGTCAGAATGGCTATCATCAAAAAATCTACAAACAATAAATGTGGAGAAAGAGGCACTCTCTTGCACTGTTGGTGGGAACATAAATTGATACAGCTACTATGGAGAACAGTATGGAGGTTCCTTAAAAAACTAAAAACAGAACTACCATAAGACCCAGAAATCCCACTACTGGGTATATACCCTGAGAAAACCATAATTCAAAAAGAGACATGTACCACAATATTTATTGCAGCACTATTTACAATAGCCAGGAGGACCTGGAAGCAACCTAAGTGTCCATCAACAGATGAATGGATAAAGAAGATGTGGCACATATATACAATGAAATATTACTCAGCCATAAAAATAAACAAAATTGAGTTATTTGTAGTGAGGTGGATGGACCTAGCGTGTGTCATACAGAGTAAAGTAAGTCAGAAAGAGAAAAACAAATACAGTATGCTAACACATATATATGGAATCTAAAAAAAAAAAAAAAATGGTTCTGAAGAACCTAGGGGCAGGACAGGAATAAAGACGCAGTTGTAGAGAATGGACTTGAGGACACGGGGAGGGGGAAGGGTAAGCTGGGACGAAGTGAGAGAGTGACATGTACTTATATATACTACCAAAATGTAAAACAGATAGCTAGTGGGAAGCAGAGCATAGCACAGAGAGATCAGCTAGGTGCTTTGTGACCACCTAGAGGAGTGGGATAGGGAGGGTGGGAGGGAGAAGCAAGAGGGAAGGGATATGGGGATATATGTACACATAGCTGATTCACGTAAAGGAATTATACTCCAATAAAGATGTTAAAAAAAAATTAAAAGGAAAAGAAAATATACAAATGGCCAGTAAGGAGTTAAAAAGATATTCAACATTACTAGTCATTAGTGAAATGCAAATCAAAACCATAATAAGATATCTCTTCACACGCATTAGAATGGCTATTATCAAAAACACAGAAAATAACAAGTGTTGTCGAGGATGTGGAGAAATTAGAACCCTTGTGCATTTCTAGTGAGAATGTAAAATGGGGCAGCTGCTTTGGAAAATGGGGCAGCTTCTTTGGAAAATGGTGGTGATTCCGCAAAAAATTAAACACAGAATTCCCCTATTATGCAGCAATTCTACTTCCGGGTATATACCCAAAATAAATGAAAGCAGAGGCTTGAGTAGATATTTGTATACTTATATTCATAGCGGCATTATTCACAATAGTCAAAAAGTGGAAGCAACTCAAGTGTCCATCAATGGATTAATGGATAAACAAAATGTGATCTATACATACAATATATTATTCAGCCTTAAAATGGAAGGACATTCTGACACGTGCTTCGAAATGCATGAACCTCGAAGACATTATGGTAAGTGAAATAAGTCACAAAAGGCCATGTGTTGTATGTTTCCATTTATAGGAAATATCAATGATAGGCAATTCCATAGAGACAGAAAGCAGATTATTGGTTGCCAGGGCCTCGGGTGAATGATGAGTGGGAAATACTGCTCAGAGTGACAAAAATGTTCTTGAAGTAGATAGTGCTGGTGTTTGCACAACACTGTGGTTGTACTAAATAGCACAAAATTGTATACTTAAAAATAGTGAAAATGGTAAATTTTGTCTTATGTGTATTTTAATCACAAAAAAATCATATTACTAACCTGAATAGAAATTCTACAAATTATATATATGTGTGTACGTGTATGTGTATATATATGTATATATTTCTAGTACATGTTGAAATAAACATAAAAGCATTAAAACATAAAAGCTAAAAAAAAAAATACAATAAAATGAGTCATGTACCACAATGTTCATTGCAGCACTATTTACAATAGCCAGGACATGGAAGCAACCTAAGTGGCTATCGACACATGAATGGATAAAGAAGATGTGGCACATATATACAATGGAATATTACCTAGCCATAAAAAGAAACGAAATTGAGTTACTTGTAGTGAGGTGGATGGACCTAGAATCTGTCATACAGAGTGA
This sequence comes from Monodon monoceros, assembly GCF_005190385.1. NCBI lineage: Eukaryota > Metazoa > Chordata > Mammalia > Artiodactyla > Monodontidae > Monodon > Monodon monoceros. The sequence continues at coordinate 57,058,591 of NW_021703777.1, forward strand.
AGTATGTCAGAAAGAGAAAAACAAATACCATGTGCTAATACATATATATGGAATCTAAAAAAAAAAAAAATGGTTCTGAAGAACCTAGGGGCAGGACAGGAATAAAGACACAGACATAGAGAACGGACTTGAGGACATGGGGAGGGGAAAGGGTAAGCTGGGATGAAGTGAGAGAGTGGCATGGACATATATACACTACCAAATGTAAAATAGATAGCTAGTGGGAAGCAGCCACATAGCACAGGGAGATCAGCTCGGTGCCTTGTGACCACCTAGAGGGGTGGGATAGGGAGGGTAGGAGAGAGAGACAAGAGGGAGGGGATATGGAGATATATGTATATGTATAACTGATTCACTTTGTTATACAGCATAAAGTAACACAACAATGTAAAGTAATTATACTCCAATAAAGATGTTAAAAAAAATTCATGTCTAGACATGGGTTTTTAGGTCTTTTCATGTCCAAGTACTTTCTTCCCCAGAAAAATGTAGCAATAATAGATTTTTTACCACTAGAAGCTTCAAAACATTTTAATGTCTACATATCAGCTGCTATTCCAAAATGATCTATAAATTGCAAGGAGAAAGCTATTACTACATCTAAGAGCAATTTTAAATCCTGGCAGTTTCCTAAGAACTTTTATTAATGTCAAATCATAGAATTGCTACTTAGAATATTCTGTTAAAAATCGTTAGCATTAATAACTGTATTTTTTTTGCGGTATGCGGGCCTCTCACTGTTGTGGCCTCTCCCGTTGCGGAGCACAGGCTCCGGACGCGCAGGCTCAGTGGCCATGGCTCACGGGCCCAGCCGCTCCGCGGCATGTGGGATCCTCCCGGACCGGGGCACGAACCCGTGTCCCCTGCATCGGCAGGCAGACTCTCAACCACTGCGCCGCCAGGGAAGCCCAATAACTGTATTTTTAATAAAAATATTAGCTAGCTTAGTGTTGTATACATTAAATTAAGGGTAATTGACAGTTCAGAAAAAATAGTATAAAATGTGCTGCTTTGTTTTTAGGTGAAGCTGTGGAAAACAGCAAGCCACTACAGAATCACAACGAGCCTGATAGTTGCCTCTCTGCCCATTAGCACTACCTCTAGGGTCTGCCATTCACAATTGGAATTCGGTGTGCATGGAGGGCCCGGGTGGAAAGAATCACCCCCATATGATCCTCAAAACAGTTGAGTCTATTTATCTTAGGTTACCAATTTTAAAATACATTAACATCATCTACATTTTCTATTTTTGCTATTAGAATTGATAATTCAGAGAGACAAAGGAGCCTCCATCTTCACCTAGGTTAAAACTCCAAATCTCACTCCAGGAAGAAAAAATAATCGACTAATATAACACTCTATCAATGAATATTTTCATGATGTCTAACAACCTTTCTGCCTTGCAGGTAGGAAGAGAGGAAGAAAGGATTCAAGATAAAATTTTACAAATAAACACCATTTGTATGGATTCACAGCAAAATATATGTGACACGTTTGGCCAATAGATTCAAAATCACTTATCAAGATGTTGTAGTATAAACAATATGTATAAATAAATATTATCTCTTAAATCTCAAATACTTCAGAGAAAGTTTGCTTCAAAAAGCCACATTAATAAGAAGCAAACAAAGAGTAATCTAATTTACAGATTGAACAGTGAAATGATTCAATTTCAGCTTGTCTTGAAGATTTAGAAGCATATGCTTTTAAGTTTTTATCACTTACATTTAAATATTTGGCTCATGGAACAAATTCACACCTGAAAACAATATATATTATCATGTAAATATCAATATTTAAGTATATGTGTACAATTGTTAAAAATTCAGCATAGGAGGAATGTTATACATATAGATACTACTATAGTCATGTGTGTGATAAACGTTAACTATGTACTATTTCTATTATATTCATTAGATTTAAACTGAAAGTAATGAAAATTAACAATGCTCATTTGAAAAATTCATTAACCAAACCCAGAATGAAAGTCTACTGCATGCTCAGTATAGGGAAAATAATATCCAAATTGCAGAAAGTTATTCAATATAATTTTTCAAGATAAAAAAAACAGATTTGAAAATAAAAATAAATACAAGATATATGAAAGCAAAAGTTTGCACATAAACAGTCACTAGTTATGTATTTGCAGAAATCAATCATATATTTTGTTTTATTCTTTCTTTTATGACTTCTACATAAGAATCCTATTTCTCACTGATAACTAACTTTATAGTAATTTCTACCAAGGTCATCTATGCAACTTTTTCTTACCTCACACTCTAAATACAGCAAAGGCCCTAAAGAATATTACTAAAGAAAAGAACAGGAATATGAAAAAAGGAAAGAAAAGCTGAAGCAATAAAATAATTAAAAAATAATAATATTCTTAATGTGTAATATCTTCCAAAATATAATAAAATCAAGCAAAGTCACTGTTATTAATAGATGGAATGGATAAGTTTTCTTAAAATTTCTTTATATATATATATCCATATACATACATATGTATATATATCTTTCATAGTTTTGCTACCTGCTTGTAAAATTCCTGAACAGTATTGAATATAACAGAAATTATTTCTCTATGATAAATCTAAAAATAAAATGATTCAATCAACATAATAATCTGAAATTTTCATTCTTCTGCCAACTTTACACTTCGAGTTTTTACTTTTTAGTCACCTCTTCATGAAACCTCTGTTAACATAAACAGGATCTCTGCTTACATAAGTCACATAGCTTTTAATAATGTCATATTTACAATTAAGTTAAATAGCTGGAAATCAGGAAGATACAAGTTTGTTTTAGAGTAATGCTTATCTTAGTTTGAAAGGTGATACTACTTACTTCCATAAACCACATGGCAAACAGGGAACTTTCTTAGCAAATGTGAAGTTCATAGAATCTAAAACAAGTGAAATATAAATGCAGATACCAAACAATTTCCTCAGTTTTGAAATACTGGCTATCTGAATCACCAATACTAATTCAATTAAAAGGGACAATTGAAAACTGACAGCCATTTGAAAGCAAGTCAAGTAAATATATATATGAATACCTATTTATATATCAATGTATCTGTGTGTGTGTATATATATATCTTTGTGCATATATGTAAAAAATGTGTATGTATACAGGTATTTATGCAACTTTTAGGTAATATTATTTCTAGGGCTACTACCTAGTATAATGTTTTTTAAATGAAATAACCAAGTTAGTGGAGACAACAGAGGTCTAGATATAATCTAAGTGTTTGTATAAAAAACGGACAATAATTCTAAGTATAGATTAATGTATACCTGTAAGTTCAAATCAATTTTCCATTATCTGCAGACGTGTGAGATACTAGGTAGATCCAACATGGCCTTGTAAAGTATAAATGCTTCCAAACCAATTAAATTTTCTCCTAGGATAAACTTAGAGGCAATGAGATAAGGAGGAAGCAATATATTTAATCTGTGGACTTCAGTGACTGTTCTGATTTTAATCAATACAATACCCATTATAAACCAAAATGACAATTTTGTGACTAAACACACCAATACCCCGCTGCCTACGAGGGGTTTGTCAGCTATACAATTATCCGAGATAATCCATGTCAATAGTAACCCCAGGAATCAACCCAAGGGATATGTAACATAAACATACTTGTAAGATTTCTGAATAATGGAACTGAGAATATGATAAGTAGATCTGTGTCCTTCCTTATTGAGATCACTTCCTAAATAGGGCCCTTCCACCACTCTCTTCCTTTACCAATTCATTTTACGTATCACTTTTTCATCTGTAATATATTTCTTACATGTCACCTATCCCTTGAATCGTTTAAAACTTCATACTGCCTAAAAAGTAAAGTTCAATGTCCTTAGACTAAGATTCAAAATCTTTTACAACTTACCTCCATCTTACTTGACTTTACTCACACTGAGAATGTTCTCCCATTGCTATACCCAAATCTTTCACCATTGACCTAGTCTCTTCTCTTTTATAAATCCTTCCAATCACACTATGATACTTCTGAACTACAGCAGCACTTACGGACTTAATCACTTAATTATAATTTAGTATTATGATTCCTAAAAATGCAATCTATGCATGTCTCTCTGAAGCATAGCAAAATTAACATTAAACTTCTGGGGAATTTCTCCTAAGTAGTCTGTACAACAGAATTTCAAAAATTAAGAAAATAATAATAATAAATTGTCCATAAACTGCCAAGCTATTTTACATGCTGGTATTTTTGTTTCAGGCATTTTGTGAAATAAGAGCTGTGTCATTTGCCTATTCCATTATCTAGTGAAGGTACATCATGAGATTTCATGTCACAAATGCTCCAAATCTCAAAATGGATGGTGAACACATCATATTTATTATAGTTATACCTACAATTTTAGTGAGAATGAGGAGAATACAGAATTAGTCTTAACATGTTTTGTGCCTTAAAGCCCTGTTAACGATTTAAAAGATGCTAAAGATAATTTCAAACACCAAGCAAGGTACATTTAAAAGATTCTCAAACATTATCACAAGTTCAACTAAGAACAAATTTGTCTTCCTGTTTCAGGAATCAATAAAAACTGAGACAATATCTGCAAGATTTGGAATATTATCATGAATATGACTAGCGTTCTAGGTCAGATTCCCTGGGAAGCAGACTCTGAGTCCAAGATACTCTGCAGGAAGATTATTGAGAACAACACCCGAGAGGAGTAAGGAAAGCACAGCTGAGCAGAGGGCAAGGTTGAACTGTGATAGAAGTCAGAGGCCTTACCCTATTAATGAGGAGACTGCAAGGCAAGATTGCCTCACGAGGGTAGTCGTGCAAGGCAATGAAGAGGGTTTGGGTGCCCTCGCATTGACCATTCATTGGAGGAAGGCTTCCTTAGGACAGAGACATAACCTTGATCAAGGCAACTCCTTGCCTAAGGGAAATTCCTACAGAGAAATTTGGATGTCAGCCCAAAGCAGCCACAATCCAGGCAATTGGGGGAATCAGCTCTAAAGGAGGGGAATCTGGACACTGTATAAAATACCCATCACCAACCAGTGATTTCTTTTGTGTAGGTAGAATGAAAAGGATTTGAAAATAAAGTAATGCAAAATCAGAGTTCAGTACATATTCAGCTTAGTATACTATAGCAAAAACTCTTTAGCTGGTCTTCTTGTTATGGAGACTTCCTGTGACTTCTGGGAAACTGACCCCTGTTCCCTTCTATGTAGATCAGAAGTGATTAAGGAGGACTACTGGCCAGCTGAAGTGGTGTCCAGAATATGTCCAGATTAGGCTATGAGTTGGACTACTCCAAACATATGGACATTTGTATACAGGTAGAAAGAGAGTCTGAGGATTACAATTGGTCTTCCAGAAGATATAAAGTAATCCTCACTCAATCAAATGTTATTTTCTGCACCTCTGTATCCTCTGGTTAGGAACACGAGCTCCAAATTTGAAGGTCCATTTATATAAGAAAATATTGCTCATGTCTCTGCCATGTATCCAGACTGCTCTGAGATTTTTAAAAACATATTATGTAAGTAAACTCTTCTCTTTACCTTAGTGGTATCTGAACTGGCCTATCCATCAATCTGGAAATTGTTGAATAAACTGACATTCAACACAGTGGTTGTACAGCCTTGTACAGTATTTTTCATTACCTGAAAGCTAATAAAATCCTTCAGCTTTCAGAGTAAGTTGTACTTTGCCCTTTTCTTTCATTAAAATGTTATATATTGGGGCTTCCCTGGTGACGCAGTGGTTGAGAATCCTCCTGCCAATGCAGGGGACATGGGTTTGAGCCCTGGTCCGGGAAGATCCCACATGCCAAGGAGCAACTAAGCCCGTGCACCACAACTACCAGGTCTGCGCTCTAGAGCCCATGAGCCACAACTACTGAAGCCTGCGTGCCTAGAGTCCATGCTCCGCAACGGGAGAAGCCACCACAATGAGAAGCCCACACACCGCAACGAAGAGTAGACCCTGCTCGCCACAACTAGAGAAAAGCCCGTACGCAGCAACGAAGACCCAACACGGCCCAAAATAAATAAATAAATAAATTTATTTTTAAAAAAAGAATGATCGTATTTCATAGATTACATATTTTTTTTAAACGTTATATATTTTACACTGATGTCTTTAATCATCCATAATTTATTAGTCATGTGGTATGTAAGAGGGGAAATGGATTTTTATAGAAGTATCTAAGAAATTAACAAAGGAACAGTTCTTAAATATTTCAATCTCTTTTCTGTTTGTGTGAATTATCTATTTTATCACATAATCAGGTCATATATATACACCAGGAATTGTTTCTAGGCTATCTATTCTATTCTAATAACTTGTCTGACTATTCTTGTATTAAATTTACTCCTTTAAGAATATTTAAACTGTTAGATAAAAAATGAAATAGTCAGCAAACAATAAGTACTCACTAAATGGTTGTCAAATATTTATTAGGGTTATTCATAGATGTTTGAAATGTTTAAGCCTGTAGTGTACAGAAATTTCTTCAGCAAAATTTCAAATTTCTTTTGCTTATGCATAAGAAACCTATGTATAAGAAAACTTTTTATCTTTATTTTTTACCACTTTATTTTTTACCACTTTATTAAACATAGATTTCAATAATAAACAATTGCATTTAAAATGAGCTGAAAGAACAAAAAAGCAGATGGGGCAAACAAGAGATGAATCATAGTCTCATACCAAACATATAAATAATTATAGTAGATATAAGTAGACTCAATATGCCAACTAGGGCTTCCCTGGTGGCGCAGTGGTTGAGAGTCCGCCTGCCGATGCAGGGTACACGGGTTCGTGCCCCGGTCCGGGAAGATCCCACGTGCCGCAAAGCAGCTAGGCCCGTGAGCCATGGCCGCTGAGCCTGTGCGTCCGGAGCCTGTGCTCCGCAACGGGAGAGGCCACGGCAGTGAGAGGCCCGCGTACCGCAAAAAAAAAAAAAAAAAAAAATGCCAACTAAACAGGCAGAGAATGATAGTCTAGATAAAATGTAAGACTAAACTAAATATTGTCACTTATAACTGTGTTATGTAACTAGAAGAAACATTTTTTTTAAAAAGAAACATACAAAAAGACACAAATAATTTAAAGTAAAATAATAATTAAAAAAAGATATAACTTGTAATATGAGTTGTAAAGCTTCCAATGGCTATCTAGCTTCATAAAAAACAGGAGTAACAGCAAAGACTAATGAAGTAAATAGTAGACTTTTTTGGAGAAAACTATGTTCATAGTAGAGATTTATGTTTCCTCCCTTTTTAAATGAGGCACCAAATAAATTGTTGAGACAAAATAATTTATTTAGAGCACTCAGAGTTTAAAGACAGGGGAACCTGAACAGATCTTCTAATTCAGGGATTGTCCTTTTTTTTTCTTTTTTTAGCGGTACGCGGGCCTGTCACTGCTGTGGCCTCTCCCGCTGTGGAGCACTGGCTCCGGACGCACAGGCCCAGTGGCCATGGCTCACGGGCCCAGCCGCTCCGCGGCATGTGGGATCCTCCCGGACTGGGGCACGAACCCGTGTCCCCTGCATCGGCAAGCGTACTCTCAACCATTGGGCCACCAGGGAAGCCCCTTTTCTTTATTTTAGTGACATAATATGTGGATGAAAAAAATAAATAACTACAGGACTGTGTGACTAGGAAGATACAGTTTGAAAACTCTAAGCCTCATCTATTTATTCAAAGCATAACTAGACCCAATACAGTGATATGACTTGCTCCAAATCACAAACTTCTTAGATGCCCAGTCTGGACTATGAACATTGCACTCTGTTGTATGTAACATTCTCTAACTTAGGGTTAGTTACTTAAAGTATGTTCACACAACAAGTTATCATCTAGAGAACGGAACCTGAATTTCTTTAGCTAAATTTTTTTTTCTTACCTAATTTGTAGTTGACTAAATAAGGACCCTTGAAACTAACAAAAGGTAAAGTGCTCATATTCAGCACTTTCACTGAACACAATTAATGGCAGTCTATGGCAACTGAGTTTCTCCATCACACTTAATAATCATATTAGAATATGTAGTCTTACAAAATAAAGAACGTAATAGTGTTTTCTAGGCATGATGTCTGCTAGAAAAAGCAATGTAGTATTCAACTACTCTAAAATAATAAGAATTGTCTTATTTAGATTTTTGTTTTTTATGGCTCATCAATAACCAATCTGCTGGGGCCAACAAAGAATAACAGCAAGAGCTCAGAAGCCCAACAGACTTGTGTCTGCAGTCTTGCCGAGGAACAGTGTGGTACATAGTCACTGTATCAGAGAATGCTCTGAATAGAATAAACATTTATGTTTTTAACAGGCTATAATGTAACCCTGGTCAACCATTTTTTAACTTCCCTGAATTGTCTAACTACCACCAGATCTTTTTAAAACATTAATTTTGATATAGCTTTAGAAAATCTCTAAAAATATAAGACTTAAAATAGTTCTGTATTGGTAGAATAAGCACCATTACAAATTACTAATCGATTATGATGAAGGTAGTGATAATGCAATAATGTCTTTTTAAAGAATGAATTATTTGGTGGTTATTTGTCACACATCTATCCATTTGTCATTTAAACATCCAAAAAATCCAATACTATCATTAAATTGAAAGTGACACTAAAGTGAAAATATATATATATTTCTATCATATTACTATACGAAAGGGTATTAAAATGCTAAAATGGGTATTGATTTGAATTTTAACCAGCACTGTTCTTATTTCTTTATGTATATTATGATATTTAAACCTTACAAAAATCCAAATGGTACCCACCCTCTTTTCATAATCTGTAAAACCAAGGAACAAAGTAAATATACAACCACCAAGTAGTGAGCCAGAAATCAAACCCCAGCAGTGGTATAAAAGGGCTGGAAATCTCAGTTTATCCACAGTAAGGTAAAGGAAGCTATAGGATTCTTATTCCTTCGAGAAAGTTTGATTTAAAAAAATAAAAAACACTCCTTCATATTTTCCATATTTGATTAAATTCCCTTTGCTTCTTTTGTAATGCAAAGAAACCATACATGAAAGATTTCCATTTTCTCACAAATTACACATTAATGCCTGCCACTTTCTCTTAATACTCTACTAGGGCCTTTATTATTATTTGTTTGAATATTTTATCAATCTAAAGCAATAAAGAGAAATAAGCTGATCTTAACATTCAACTCTAGGTCTACGTTACAATGCTGAATGCTAGTCACGATTACAATTGCATTGTCCGACTTCATTTGTTCAAGTTAATAGAAGGAGAATAATAAAATGTCTAAGAAGAGTTTTTCCACAGAGTTAAAAGGTGAGTATAAGGATGTGCCATATTCTTTTGGAATATCTCTGTGGAATAATTAAAACTGCCATTGAATGACTCTAGGACGCAGGACATCTGTGACAGAGAATTCAATTATATTATCTAATGCTTACTGTCACTTGTACATTAGATGAATGTCAAAACCAAATATTCAGGGCTGCTGTTAGCCTATAGGGTAACTCTGTGCAAATTCATTCGAAAAAGATGCCCTATCTGTGCATACTCAGCCCATACTAGAGCATATACCTTGGAAAGTAAAGCAGAGTCTGCGTTTCAGGCTTTATTTGTCTCCTTGACTTGTACAGTAAACAAACCATACATCGTACATGACAACCCTGTAAGTATCAGAAAGCAATGTATATGAAAAAGTTGTCCAATGTGCCCATGAATAGTTGAAAGGTACATTTCTACCTCGACATGTCTTTTCTGTCTGAGAAATACACACATTTTATCCAATTTGATATAAATAAAACACACAAAAATGCAAAAAAAAAAAGTTGTCCAAAATATCATGCAATTAAATATTTTGTTTATTGGCTTTGAAAATTGTACTGCTATAAGAAAAATCAAATGGAACACCAGCAGAGAGAAAGAGAAAAAAAATAACATTATTCTATAGATTTTCAAAACTTTTCTTTTTGTTTCATTTAGGGAAAGTAAAAGCAGCTTATCAGTTCATACACCATTATTCTTAGCAAGCTATACACTCTACAGATTATAAATACCTGTAGTAAAGGACTCCAAAAGACTGGAAAAACAATAGATTATTTTTTCCCTACATGTCCATTATTCTCTGGCCTGACACATTCAAACAAAATTACTCCAAATTCTAAAACAATTTATCAAGGGGTCTCACTAAATATTTATCAAGATGAGTTAAGACTCTAGGTCTAATGAAAAACTTAACTAAATATATTTCCAATTTCAACCTCCCTACAACCTTCAATGCCATTCTTGCCCTTTAAAGCTGCTAATGAAATGCATTTGAATGACATTTCAACTTAATTATCTGACGTTCACAGGATGTAGGGTGTAACACTGATAAAATGATGCATATGCTGAGAAGTGTTCTAAGCACTTTTAAACCTAACAATTTTTTGTTTGTTTTTTAAAAAAAAACCTAACAATAATTGTTAAACCTAACAATAATCTATGAAGTACTTTTATTATTTTCATTCCACAAATAAGGACAGAAACTGAAGCACAGACAGGTAAAATCACTTCCCTAAAATTCCCCGAGAGGCTCATCCTTAACAGCTAGGTTGCTTAGAATTATTTCCCCAAGTCTCTTATCTCTCACTATTTTCCCTGTGTCCACATCTCCTTAATAGGTATATTTTCAGCTTTGTAGCAGCAAACCATTTGCTAGAAAATACATTTTTTGTTCTAGGCGAGGCCTACAAGCAATTAAATAAATATACACCTGGCTGCCAACAACTGAGAAGGAAGCAGGGGAAGATTTTATCAGCACACTATTACTGATTTCAACCAATGTGTATTACTGCTCTGTGCCTGCCACGGACGAAAATTCTGGGGATTTCATGAAAACAAGATTGCCTTTGCCTTTATATAAATCTTCTCTGACTTTTGGTATTCTCATCTATATTTTCTCCAACTACCCTAGCCAGGGCATCCAGAATACATCTTTTCCTATGGGCAGTGCTATCAGCATTAAGCCTGGCATAGGGCCTAGATTTTCTTCCAAGATGCAGAACGTACAAACATGAAAGGAAATCCCACATAGAAGTGGCATGTTTTAATAATTTGTCAGTTGTCAATCCTGTATCATAGGTTCAAGAAACCTAATCTAAACTGTTTGTTCTAAGGATACAGGGATTACTGAGGGGAGAAAAAAAAAAAAACAACTATGATACCTGGTTCATGATTAGCTTATAACCATGGTATGGACTGTGGCAATACAGGCCACACTGGGTTGGTTGAAAGCCAGTAATGGATTATAAAAAACAAAGTGCAAGTTCAGTGAATTGAGAAATATTGACCCAACGGGACATCAATAATAAGAGATCAAACTACAAATGTAAATGATATACAAAATGCAAGAATCACCATAAAGTAAGATCTAGTGCCAAGACCAAGATCCCTGGAATTTATTAGAAGATTACAAAAGAGACAAAATGAGGGATCCACGCATACAACAAACTGGAGTAAGGGAACAAAAAGCAGGTTTAGGCAAACTGAGCTTAAATCAGAGGCTGCATTCACATATCAAGACAAAAGCCACTTACTGAATTTGGTGCCTAGAGAGGATGGGGGAGACGTCCATAGACCAATCCAAAGGTTTGGAAAGGAGACAAGGCTAAGGATTCAAGAATTGATAACCTAGGAAAACAGAATCAAAGGCTTACGACCAGAGACAAAGCTCCAGTATTCCTAAAAACTGTTCATCTGAAAGAATTAATCACATTAAAGTAACAGATACACCAAGTGATAAGCAATGCAAATGTGCCCTCTTAAACAGGATGTCATTCCACCCCGAAATGTTATGATTATTAAATGCATAGAACAGATCTGATACTGTGAACAAAGAGCGCCTATTTATTCCAGCAAATAGAGTCCCTTTGCCTATACTACATAATATAAAATAAATTCCTGTCACTGTTTTTCATCTAATAGCACACACTGATTCAAGAATCAGAATCAAATACATCTGCAATGTACTTAAAGTGAAACCCAAGGAGAATGAAAACATCTAAATCTAGTGTTAGTTAATTAATAAGTTTTTCATATAAAATCTCACATAATTTATATTGCAATTTGTCCTTGTACCTATAATCACACTCACTGAGTAAAAACAAAAGGATTTCATATTGGAAGTTAGTTATGGCTTATATCCATCCTGTTTTTCCTTTGAAACATTGATCTGTGGTCTTTCAGTGAGGAATACAGAGTATAGAGGGCCAAAATGTGTGAATGAATTTTTACATTGCTTACACACCATTGGTCTAGAGAAGGAAAACCATGATCACATAAGTGTACAAAACATGATCAGCAATATCTTCAAATTTAAAGAAATATTTTTAAATAACAGAATGAGAGAGAAAGAGTATGAGCCATTGAATATCAGGGGAAGAGCATTCCAGGCAAGTGGGAACTGCAAATGCAAAATCCTGGTGTGTTCAACATTCAGCAAGAAAATTACAAGACTAGAAAGGAGTGAGCAGGTGGGAGTACAATAGGAGACAAGCTGAGTGGCTGACAGGGTCTTGGTGCTCCAGCGAGGTGTCAGGCCTGTGGCTCTGAAGTGGGAGAGCTGAGTTCAGGACATTGGTCCGCCAGAGACCTCCCAGCTCCACATAATATCAAACAGTGAAGTTCTCCCAGAGATCTCCAACTAAACACTAAAACCCAGCTCCACTGAATGACCAGCAAGTTCCACTGATGGACATCCTACGTCAAACAACTAACAAGACAGGAACACAACCCCACACGTTAGCAGAGAGGCTGCCTACAATCATAATAAGGTCACAGAAACCCCAAAACACACCACCAGACACGGTCCTGCCAACCAGAAAGACAAGATCCAGGTTCATCCACTAGAACACAGGCACAAGTCCCCTCCACCAGGAAGCCTACAGAACCCACTGAACCAAGCTTAGCCACTGGGGGCAGACACCAAAAACAATGGGAACAACAAACACGCAGCCTGCAAAAAGGAGACCCCAAACACAGTAAATTAAGCTAACTGAGAAGACAGAGAAACACACAGCAGATGAAGAAGCAAGGCAAAAACCACCAGACCAAGCAAATGAAGAGGAAATAGGAAATATACGTGAAAAAGAATTCAGAATAATGAGAGTAAAACTGACCCAAATCCTGGAAACAGAATGGAGAAAATGCAAGAAATGTTTAACAAGCACCTACAAGAACTAAAGAGCAAACAAACAACGATGAACAACACAATAAATGAAATTTAAAATTCTCTAGAAGGAATCAAAGTCACAATAAATGAGGCACAAGAACAGATAAGTGACCTGGAAGATAAAATAGTGGAAATAACTACCACAGAGCAGAATAAAGAAAGAAGAATGAAAACAATTGAGGACACTCTCAGAGACCTCTGGGACAACATTAAATGCACCAACATTCGAATTATAGGGGTCCCAGAGGAAGAAGAGAAAAAGAAAGGGACTGAGAAAATATTTCAAGAGATTATAGTTGCAAACTTCCCTAATATGGGAAAGAAAATAGTCAATAAAGTCCAGGAAGCACAGAGAGTCCCACAGAGGATAAATCCAAGAAGAAACACACCAAGACACATATTAATCAAACCATCAAAAATTAAATATAAAGAAAAAAATATAAAAAGCAGAAAGGGAAAAATAACATACAAGGGAATCCCCATAAGGTTAACACCTGATTTTTCAGTAAAAACACTGCAAGCCAAAAAGGAGTGGCAGGATATACTTAAAATGATGAAAGGGACAAACCTACAATCAAGATCCCGCTAGGCAGCAATGATCTCACTCAGATTTGACAGAGATATTAAAACCTTTACAGACAAGGAAAAGTTAAGAGAATTCAGCACCACCAAACCAGCTTTATAAAAAATGCTAAAGGAACTTCTCTAGGCAGGAAACACAAGAGAAGGAAAAGACCTACAATAACAAACTGAAAACATTAAGAAAATAGTAATAGGAACATAAATATCGATAACTACCTTAAATGTAAATGGATTATGTGCTCCAACCAAAAGACATACACTGGCTGAATGGATACAAAAGCAAGACCCATATATATGCTGTCTACAAGAGACCCACTTCAGACCTACGGACACATACAGACTGAAAGTGAGGGGATGGAAAATGATATTCTATGCAATGGAAATCAAAAGAAAGCTGGAGTAGCAATTCTCATATCAGACAAAATAGACTTTCAAATAAAGACTACTACAAGAGACAAAGAAGGACACGACATAATGATCAAGGGATCAATCCAAGAAGAAGATATAAAAATCTTTAATATTTATGCACCCAACTTAGGAGCACCTCAATTTTTAAGGCAAATGCTAACAGCCATTAAAGGGGAAATAGACAGTAACATAATCATGGTAGGGGACTTTAACACCCCACTTTCACCAATGGACAGATAAACCAAAATGAAAACAAATAAGGAAACACAAGCTTTAAATGACACATTAAAAAAGATGGACTTAATTGATATATATAGGACATTCCATCCAAAAGCAACAGAATACTCTTTCTTCTCAAGTGCTCATGGAACATTCTCCAGAATAGATAATATCTTGGGTCACAAATCAAGGTTTGGTAAATTTAAGGAAATTCAAATCACACCAAGTATCTTTTCCAACCACAATGCTATGAGACTAGATATCAATTACAGGGAAAAATCTGTACAAAATACAAACACATAGAGGCTAAACAATACACTGCTAAATGACCAAGAGATAACTGAAGAAATCAAAGAGGAAATCAAAAATACCTAAAAACAAATGACAATGAATACATGATGACACAAATCCTATGGGATGCAGCAAAGCAGTTCTAACAGGGAAGTTTACAGCAATACAATCCTCCATCAAGAAACAAGAAAAATCTCAAATAAACAACCTAACCTTACACCTAAAGCAATTAGAGAGAAAAGAACAAAAAAAACCCAAAGTTAACAGAAGGAAAGGAATCATAAAGATCAGATCAGAAATAAATGAAAAAGAAATGAAGAAAACAATAGCAAAGATCAATAAAACTAAAGCCTGGTTATTTGAGAAGGTAAACAAAATTGATAAACGATTAGCCAGGCTCATCAAGAAAAAAACGGAGAAGACTCAAATCAATAGAATTAGAAATAAAAAAGGAGAAGTAACAACTGACACTGCAGAAATACAAAGGATCATGACAGATCACTACAAGCAACTATATGCCATTAAAATGGACAACCTGGAAGAAATGGACACATTCTTAGAAAAGCACAACCTTCTGAGACTGAACCAGGAAGAAATAGAAAATATAAACAGAAAAATCACAAGCACTGAAATTGAGACTGTGATTAAAAATCTTCCAACAAACAAAAGCCCAGGACCAGATGGCTTCACAGGCAAATTCTATCAAAAATTTAGAGAAGAGCTAACACCTATCCTTCTCAAACTCTTCCAAAATACAGCAGAGGGAGGAGCATTCCCAAACTCATTCTATGAGGCAACCATCACCCTGATACCAAAACCAGACAAAGATGTCACAAAGAAAGAAAACTACAGGCCAATATCACTGATGAACACAGATGCAAAAATCCTCAGAAAAATACTAGCAAACAGGGCTTCCCTGGTGGTGCAGTGGTTGAGTCCGCCTGCCGATGCAGGGGACACAGGTTCTTGCCCCGGTCCAGGAAGATCCCACATGCCGCGGAGCAGTTAGGCCAGTGAGCCATGGCCGCTGAGCCTGCGCATCCGAAGCCTGTGCTCCGCAACGCGAGAAGCCAAAACAGTGAGAGGCCCGTGTACCGCAAAAAAAAAAAAAAAATACTAGCAAACAAAACCCAACAGCACATTAAAAGGATCATACACCATGATCAAGTGGGGTTTATCCCAGGAATGCAAGAATTCTTCAATATACGTAAATCAATCACGGTGATACACCATATTAACGAACTGAAGGAGAAAAATCATATGATCATCTCAACAGATGCAGAAAAAGCTTTCAACAAAATTCAGCATACATTTATATAAAAACTCTCTGGAAAGTAGGCATAGAGGGAACTTACCTCAACATAATAAAGGCCATATACGACAAACCCACAGCCAACATTGTTCTCAAACATTGAGAACATTATCAACTGAAACAACATCATTCTCAACTGAAACCATTTCCTCTAACTACAGGAACAAGACAAGGTTGCCCACTCTCACCACTATTATTCAACAGTTTTGGAAGTTTTAGCCACAGCCATTAGAGAAGAAAAAGAAATAAAAGAATCAAAATGGAAAAAAAGAAATAAAGCTGTCATGTTTGCAGATGACATGATACTATACCTGAATCCTAAAGAAGCTACAAGAAAACTACTACAGCTAATCAATGAATTTGGTAAAGCAGCAGAATACAAAACTAATGCACAGAAATCTCTTGCATTTCTATACACTAATGATGAAAAATGTGAAAGAGAAATTAAGGAAACACTCCCATTTATCATTGCAACCAAAAGAATAAAATACGTAGGAATAAACCTACCTAAGGAGACAAAAGACCTGTATGCAGAAAACTATAAGACACTGATGAAAGAAATTAAAAATGATACAAACAGATGGAGAGATATACCATGTTCTTGGATTGGAAGAATCAACATTCTGAAAATGACTCTACTACTCAAAGCAATATACAGATTCAATGCAATCCCTATCAAACTACCAATGGCATTTTTCACAGGACTAGAACAAAAAGTTTCACAATTTGTATGGAAACTCAAACGACCCCAAATAGCCAAAGCAATACTGAGAAATAAAAACGGAGCTGGAGGAATTAGGATCCTGGACTTCAGACTATACTACAAAGCTACAGTAATAAGACAGTATGGTACTGGCACAAACACAGAAATATAGGTCAATGGAACAGGATATAAAGCCCAGAGATAAACCCATGCACATAAGGTCACCTTATTTTTGATAAAGGAGGCAGGAATATATAATGGAGAAAAGACAGCCTCTTCAAAAAGTGGTGCTGGGAAAACTGGACAGGTACATGTAAAAGTATGAGATTAGAACACTCCCTAACACCATACACAAAAATAAGCTCAAAATGGATTAAAGACCTAAATGTACGGCCAGAAACTATCAAACTCTTAGAGGAAAACATAGGCAGGACACTCTATGACATAAATCACAGCAAGATCCTTTTTGACCCACCTCCTAGAGAAATGGAAATAAAAACAAAAATAAACAAATGGGGCCGAATGAAACTTAAAAGCTTTTGCACAGCAAAGGAAAATATAAACAAGATGAAAAGACAACCCTCAGAATGGGAGAAAAAAATTGCAAATGAAGCAACTAACAAAGGATTAATCTCCAAAATTTACAAGCAGCTCATGCAGCTCAATGTCAAAACAACAAACAACCCAATCCAAAAATGGGCAGAAGACCTCCATAGACATTTCTCCAAAGAAGATATACAAATTGCTAACAAACACATCAAAGGATGCTCAACATCACTGATCATTAGAGAAATGCAAAGCAAAACTATAATGAGGTATCACCCCACACCAATCAGAATGGCCATCATCAAAAAATCTACAAACAATAACTGCTGGAGACGGTGTGGAGCAAAGGGAACCCGCTTGCACTGTTGGCGCGAATGTAAATTGATACAACCACTATGGAGAACAGTATGGAGGTTCCTTAAAAAACTAAAAATAGAACTACCATACGACCCAGCAATCCCACTCCTGGGCATATACCCTGAGAAAACCATAATTCAAAAAGAGTCATGCGCCCCAATGTACATTGCAGCTCTATTTACAATAGCCAGGACATGGAAGCAACCTAAGTGTCCATCAACAGATGAATGGATATAGAAGATGTGGCACATATATACCGTGCAATATTAGTCAGCCATAAAAGAAAACGAAACTGAGTTATTTGCAGTGAGGTGGATGGACCTAGAGTCTGTCATACAGAGTGAAGTAAGTCAGAAAGAGAAAAACAAATACCGCATGCTAACACATATATATGGAATCTAAAAAAAGAAATGGTTATGAAGAACCTAGGGTCTGGATAGGAATAAAGACACAGACGTAGAAAATGGACTTGAGGACATGGGGAGGGGGAAGGGTAAGCTGGGACTAAGTGAGAGAGTGGCATGGACATATATACACTACCAAATGTAAAATCGATAGCTAGTGGGAAGCAGCCACATAGCACAGGGAGATCAGCTCGGTGCTTTGTGACCACCTAGAGGGGTGGGATAGTGAGGGTAGCGTGGAGTTGCAAGAGGGAGGAGATATGGAGATATATGTGTATGTATGGCTGATTCACTTTGTTATAAGGCAGAAACTAATAGCATTGTAAAGCAATTATACTCCAATAAAGATGTTAAAAAAAAAATAACAGAATGAAATGTTGGCCAGTTTATATGCTAAGATTATTTGGACTTTTTAAGGGTCTTTCTTAGAAAAGAAAATAACCATAAAAAAATTGAACAGTGATAATAAGTAACATCCTTGTTAAACATAAAATAATACAGTTCCAACTGCTTTAAAAGGAAAAAAAATAACAAATTTTAAGTAAGATTAAATAACATGTACTGAAATATCCTTTAGAACATGAGTTCCTGTAAATCTTCATTTAATATCTAAAAATAAATGGAGTATTTGTAAAGAATGTAACTGTGTATGTTGCAATGGGATTTGGAAAATTACTTCGTTTGCTGGTAAACAGACTGTGTTGCATAAAACAAAGACTAAGTGGCCTTTAGTTGAGAAAACTACATGACTTCATTCGTATAAAACTGGCTGAATTTGGCAAGAAAGGGGTCAGAAACAGTGCACTAGATTTAGAACAAAATGGTTTTGTATCAGAGTCTTTTAACTTCTGTTTAAAATGCTGTACAGTTCATTTTTTGTTTCCAAGATACACTATATTAAACGTAATTTAGGACAAAAATGAATTCAAACTGAACAATGCCCCATAGCCATGAGTGCCTTGAATAAGAATATTTTACATTTCCTTTCTCTTTCTGGCCAATAAAAAAAAATATTCCCTTGCTTTGGAATGGAGAACTAAAATAAGAAATATATGGTTATGTTGTATTTTTTGAAATATGAATTATTAAGATGCATAAGCATGTTTTGACTTCAAGGAACCCAGATGTAAGCTTAAGTACTTAATAAACTTGAGACAAATTCATTATGCTTTCTTCACCCCCTAAACTCTCCTGCTTTCTGTATTAAACTGGTATTATGACCCAGCCAACGTTCAAGATGAACATCTAAGTAACCCTCCTCTCCTTTAAAACCCACACTCATTGGAATACTAATTTCTTTGATTTCTCACATTTGCCTCATTCCACTCTTATTCCCCATCCCAGCCCTAGCATGATATTTTCTCTGAGGTTATTGGAAGTGGTTCCTAAATGATCTCCATGACCAGTTCTTCTCCCTCTCCAATCCAGCATTTACAGTGCCATAAATATGACTGTGTCATCTCTCTGCTTAAAAGGATCCAATGGCTCTCTTTGACCTATTCCAGCCTCTTTTTAAGCCTAACCTCTTGTCATTTTTCTCCCATGTGTCTGATACTCTGCTTCATCAGCTCTTACTTTTCCTCTAGCACAACGCACTAGTCATTCCTCCAAAATATGTCTAAAATTCTCCCCTTTACTTGTAATATCTTTCCTATACTCAGGTTTATGCTTCAAGGTTCAACTCAGATATACCTCTTTCTGTGAAAAAACCAACTGTATCTGTTTCTCAAATACTTTATTTGAACTAGCATTATAGCTATCATCAAAGGATTTTTGTTAATACCTAGTGTTCTATTTTAAACAGGGACAGGGGCTGCTTTTCATCTTCCAGGCACTCAGTACACTCACCCACTAAGTGATCTAAATATTTTCTCAAACTCAAAAAAATCGAATTAATATGGCGTACAGTTGGGTAATACTTTATAAGGAATAAAATAAAATATTTACAGTTTTTATGAAGAAAGCTATTTACTCCCTGCAATTCAAATTATTCCCTTAGTTGAAACCACTATTCCTAATTTTCACTGAATACCATAAAAATATTCTCAACTTTTAAGCAAGAGTTTTATGAACATCATTGTGAACCATACTATCTAGTCAAAAATGAAAGCATATTCAAACAATATATTCATAATCAGAATCAATATGATTCCAGCAAAAATAGTACTTCATGTGAACTTATAGCTTTAAAATTATCTATATCTTAATAGCCAAGCTTAGAATTTGGATGAAGCATGGTCAATTCAATGAATGTTTATTCATTGAACATCTACAACAGAAAGGAGAACACTCAGCCAGACATGGTCAGTTTGTTCATGGGAGAGATTACCTCCCATTGGAAAAGTTATCTAAACAGAATGAATGAAGGGTAGAATTCAGAAAGGCAGTTAATAAGGGGGTGGGGAGAACAGAACATTCCAGGGAGATAAAAGAGCCATGAACAAGGACTTGGACACATTGATAAGTAATGAAAAGTTGTCCAGCTTATTGTAGTTTATGATTTGTGAAGATTTCTGGATGTAACCAATATTTGTTGGCATGCAATAATGTAAGATAGTGAATACCAAGATGGAAATATGGCAAGTGTGCCCTCTCTAATTCTTTTTGAAAATGTGCAGGCAATGAAGACTGTTAAGAGCATAAAGAGAATCTTTTCAATTATTTCAGAAAGATTATTCAGCAGTAACATGTAGGAGTAATTTGTAGGGCTACTTGCAGGCTTTAGAACATGCTGAATAGCAATAACATTTAAAAGAATGTTATATACCTGAGAGATACTGTAGATATAGAACAATGAAGGAAACTAGGAGACAAGATAAAAATCAACATTACATGCCTCCTGCTTGTAGATAGCAACTGAAGTGAGAATAGAGACAAAAACAATGTTGTCAGTCTGAGTATTTAAAAGGATAATGATGATTTAACCAAGAAGAATCTGGGGTAAATATTGGTAGAAAGATGATGATATTTCCAGAGTATTTTCAGGCAGAGGCATTGATCAGACATCTGGAGATATAGATTAGAAGTCAGAAGAAAGAGAGGGATGGGATTATAGATATCAATTTAAGAATTATCCACAAAGAGATGAAAATTGATGGAGCAAGAATGCATCAGTTTAGCAAGAAAAAGCACAAAAAGAAGAGGAATAACAGGAAAAAAATAAAGTTTAGTCACTCTACATGCTCTCAAAGAGACATGAATTCACACATTGGTTCTGTCATTTATAGTAGCACAATACTGTACAAATAATTTAACTTAGAATGTTGTCTTAGAATGTTGTGATGATCAACTAGCATAATGTTTAAATTAATTAGCACATGACTTATTATATAGTAGGACCGCAGTAAATTAACTGTAATTTTATCAGTATTTTTGTTGTTGTTGCTACTGTTGTTGTCATCATCATCATCTCCACTACTTATTAGGTGAAAAAAGAGAAAAGTCAGGGAACAGTGAGAATCAGGACAACTCAGAACAACAGAAATCATGATAGGAAAAATGAGTGGGACATCATGGGTCAACAACATATTGTGATACATTATATGTATTTCTATCTCAAATTTTCAAGTAGCAACTCAACTTCTACCATCTGCAGATGTTAACCTCTTATGAAATCATCCTGTCATGCTCTCTTCAGAAAAGCCACTCACAAACTATAAGAAATCTACTGACATGGCTAATACATCTGAGAAGTCCCTTGAGACAACAGATGGTGTTTTATAAATAGGATTTGAATCACCTGTTACATGCCTTGACCCACCCAATTATAATCCCTTCTTCTAAACTTTGTCAGTTTCCAAATGAAGTGTGAAAAAATATTCTAAATGCAAGAACCATAAACTTTATATTATAAGAAATATTGGGCAGATACATCATTGATGGAAATAGCTGGTTGCAATAATTTTATTGCATATGACAGGCATACATATTAAATCAATGTGTGTACATATCCATGTATAGTGCACATGTAAAACAGGTGTTGCAATAGATAAAAAGGGGTGGGAGATATAGGATGAATGTAGGAAGAAAAAGAAAAAGTAGAATATTTTTTCTGAAATGTATCCTTCTAAGGATCATCTTCTAAAGATAAAAAGGAAACCTGTTTAAAAATAAAAATTCAGCCAATATGATATTTATATGTTTCCTTCAGAAGAAAAATGTCACCTCTTATTTATAAGGGGAGGGGGGTCACTCTCAAGAATTACTTGAGACCAAATCTTGACAGAAGTTTAAGCTAAGAAAAAGTTGCTCTATCAAGTACTGTCTTTCAACCTCCTAGGGTCTGTTTTACTCATTCAATAATTTCGAAGTACAGTGACCTGAGAGTTAACACATCTCAGGCAGATTTACAGAGAACCTTCCTTATCAAATGAAGTCCAAATCAGGAAGCTAGAATTGAAGAGAATACTACAACATAATGATGTTTTCACAAGTACCTTAAATTGGCACTCAGTATCATTTATTTACCTTAATAGCTTTCTCCTGGTTTCTCTTTCCTTCAACTTAAAACCCAGTGATAGAGAATAACATATAATCTGTAGGCCCCATCTTAGGGTATTAGCATTGTACATTTTTGCTTAGTTAATTGATTAATTAATTAATTAATATTTACTACGTTCCAGGTACTATGATGATGCTAGCGACACAGCAGTGAAGACAGACAAGTATCCTATGGAGCCTAGTCTATGTATCAACTAGACAAAAATGCCACTAAATAAGTAAATAAATAAGTTCATTTCTGATGATACTTAGTACTAGGAAGGAAATGAAATAGGCTAATGTGAAGGAGAGTGATAGGGTGTCTCAGATACTTACAGTTTTATATTTTTGTATGCATTGTAGCATGCAAATTCTTAAAAAGGGTATTAAAATATTCATATCTTCTTTCACTCTGTCATATTCATATTCATCATCTCACTGAGGGTACATCTGCCTTATCACTCCATCAAAAAATGCTTAAACACTATATATTGAGAAACACAACACTGAGTATAAGGAATTCCAAGAAGTACAAAATGTGCAGACAGCCCTGGTGGAGTTTTCCAGGTAGCTAGGGAAAACAAGGTACATAGGCCTGAGAAGTCAATAATGTACATCTGTTACTAATGTTAACTATTTGTTTGGATTAAGTTCCAAGTGTGGATGGGTTTCAAAAGAATTCAGAGAAAAAATATCATTGATGTCCAGTGAAGGAGAATAGGATTTGATCTGGACCTTGAAGTGAGGAAAGGGAGGGAGGAGGACAAAGAAAATTGTAAGCAGAGAAAAGAGGATGAACTAGGTATGGAAGAAGTCTGTCGGAGGTGGGGCTTATAGAGAAGAAGAAACTTGTACTGAAAGGGAAGTTTACTTAAGGAGAAACTTGTTCATGGATTTTTATCTGTATTCATCAAGTAATTCAATTATTTCTAAGGAGAATGGCATGATGAAAATGATATTTTACAAATGAGATTCTGAGACCAGTATGCACTTTTAAAAGGAAGATGACAGGAAATTTACAAATAGAAGGTGACAGGTTTAACATAAACACAGCTGCGGTAAGAAAGTACATATATAAAACTGTTACAGATCCAATAGACAAGACATCATGACTGACGAGGTGAGGAGGTAAAGAGCATGGAAAAAGGGAGCTGTCAAATTTATTATCATTGCCAGGAAACGAACGCAAAGTGTCTGCCTCACTGCCAGTAATATTATGGTGTATTAAAGACTACTGTTGAATAAACTTAGCAGTCACAAAAATGCAATGGATAGTTTTTAGGATGTCTTTACATTTTTAACATAAACCCTAAAGATTTCTAAAGTATCCATTACATTGCATATGTTTTATATGAGAGTATACTCACCTTTTCAAATCAATGAATAAAATTTAATTATAAACATACTGAATTTTTGGTTTTAGATCAATGGTATAACAGTCATTATACTCTTTACCTCAAATATGTTTTTTTCTATATTCATATACAACAACATTTTTATAAATTCACCTTCTGTCTTCCCACTTTTAGGTTCCTATCGACATTATTTAATCCAGTATTACTTGTGATCTTTAGGTATTTATGCATTAACAAGAAACAAAGTTGGTCAGTGCTGAAGGTCTATCAAGTTCAAGGTCCCTGGAAATTTCAGGCAAGCCCACGTTTTCTCTGAACCTATATGCTGACCAATCCCAAATGTTTGTCTCCAGCCTAGACCTCTCTCTTCAATGACAAATATTACAAATTCGAAAGCATTATTCTAACAGTCTTTCATACGGACAACGGCTTTGGTTCCACCCTGCATTTTATATGAGGTGTTAATTTTCTCATCTATAAACTTTACCACTAGAGTTTTCAGAAGACTGGCCTCAACAGTTACAGGGAGGCAGCTCTACTGCTGTCCTTTAACTCTGGGTACCACTGCACTGTCTCACACCACTGTCCCTTTGAACATATTCTCTCTACTTGGAGTGGACAGCTGTCAGTGCTAGGTCTCATAATCTCCTAGTACTTGCTTCTTTTCTCTGGGAACTTTGGCAGAGTTCCCTGCTGTCCTAAATTCCTGCAATGCCCCTTGCACATACATCTCTTAAGAAACTCATTACATTTCCCTGTAACTGTTTATTTATATTGGTCTTCCCAAATCAACTATGACATATTCAACTATGAGCTCCTTGAGAGCAGAAACTGTCCAGCCAGACGTGTATCACAAGTACTAATACAGAAAACAGACTGACACTCAGGGACTGTTCATGGATGAATAAGTGAATGAACATATAAGAATCAGAATGAGTTTATCCACATGATAAGTGATCTATTAATCATGGTCTTTTATAGGATGAGGTGCTCATCAAATTGCATATCCATAAACATTTATTCCATAAATAAAATCAAAATACAAAAATATTTTTAAATTCAAGTAGAAGCCAAAAATGAACTAGAGTTGTCATCTTTAATTTTTCTAAGAAACAAAAAAAAAAAAATTTTAAACAAACAATAATTAGATGCCAAAGATGATGAATTAACCAGTATTGACAAAAGTATTATTATACAAAAGCTGCTCACGTTTGGAATCATGGGCTTAAATTCAGTACTAATCATCTCTTACTCTTGATTTCATGTAAAATGAAATCAATTCTTTTTGTCCTTTCATACTAATGAAGTTATTCAGAGAACATCAGGTCTGCAAGCATTATATACTAATCGAATTTTTAGAATAAACCCCAAATTTGTAAAAAGTGTCTATTATGCAAGGTTCATATTTATTATGAACACATATTACATATTAGGAACTACTTTTATTTTTTAATACATTCTTTGAAATATGCTAGATTATATAAAACTGAGACATTGCTTTTGGTTTTGTATTTTAAGAAAAATAGGACAAAAAATCACTTAACTGTGGAGAGAGATGTAAAGAAAGGTGATGAGTAAGGACAAGAAAACATACTAGAACTAGAAAAGAGGAAAAAATTCAAAAAATGAGATGCATTCTCTCAATTTGTCTCAATCTGATAGATCGTATCTATTATGTCTCCTAAAAATAAATGTACTCTCTCTCCTTTAACTGACCTGCCACCAACAAGCAATAACTAAAATAGTATGTATATTCATCAATATACACGAAAAACCTCAAAATATAATTTTTTACAGCTTTATTGGAGTATGACTGCTTTACAATCGTGTGTTAGTTTCTGCTTTATAACAAAGTGAATGAGTCATACATATACATATGTTCCCATATCTCTTCCCTCTTGCGTATCCCTCCCTCCCACCCTCCCTATCCCACCCCTCTAGGTGGTCACAAAGCACCGAGCTGATCTCCCTGTGCTATGCAGCCGCTTCCCACTAGCTATCTGTTTTACGCTTGGTAGTGTATATATGTCCATGCTACTCTCTCGCTTTGTCACAGCTTACCCTTCCCCATCTCCATATCCTCAAGTCCATTCTCTAGTAGGTCTCTGTCTTTATTCCTGTCTTACCCCTAGGTTCTTCATGGCATTTTTTTTCTTAAATTCCATATATATGTGTTAGCATACGGTATTTGTCTTTCTCTTTCTGACTTACTTCACTCTATGACAGACTCTAGGTCCATCCACCTCATTACAAATAGCTCAATTTCGTTTCTTTTTATGGCTGAGTAATATTCCATTGTATATATGTACCACATCTTCTTTATCCATTCATCCGATGATGGACACTTAGGTTGTTTCCATCTCCGGGCTATTGTAAATAGAGCTGCAATGAACATTTTGGTACATGACTCTTTTTGAATTATGGTTTTCTCAGGGTATATGCCCAGGAGTGGGATTGCTGGGTCGTATGGTAGTTCTATTTGTAGTTTTTTAAGGAACCTCCATACTGTTCTCCATAGTGGCTGTACCAATTCACATTTCCATCAGCAGTGCAAGAGTGTTCCCTTTTCTCCACACCCTCTCCAGAATTTATTGTTTCTAGATTTTTTGATGATGGCCATTCTGACTGGTGTGAGATGATATCTCATTGTAGTTTTGATTTGCATTTCTCTAATGATTAATGATGTTGAGCATTCTGTCATGTGTTTGTTGGCAGTCTGTATATCTTCTTTGGAGAAATGTCTATTTAGGTCCTCTGCCCATTTTTGGATTGGGTTGTTTGTTTTTTTGTTACTGAGCTGCATGAGCTGTTTGTAAATTTTGGAGATTAATCCTTTGTCAGTTGCTTCATTTGCAAATATTTTCTCCCATTCTGAGGGTTGTCTTTTGGTCTTGTTTATGGTTTCCTTTGCTGTGCATCAAAATATAATTTTATATATTTATTACCAAAAGAGTAGATGCACAAGAATGAACACAGGCACAACACCACACACACAATCTCCTTGTCCTTATTAAAACTGAGGCACTTGTAAAGAAGAATAAATACTATTAAGCTGGTATAGATCCATATTCACTTGTGAGCTAATGCAAAAGTGCATGTTTTCTTCAAATGAAGTGTCGCAAATGTAAATAATCTTTTCAAATAATTCTTGAGCTTCTCTCCCCTCTAATTTTGCCAAAGATTGAATTTTTCCAATTTAGCAAAGATATTTCCTATATTTTGTATAAACAATATTTTATAACCTTTTTAGAAATAAATGACCTAAGAATAGACTCAACATTTTATAATATACTTACTACTAACACACATATACATAAGACTATAGTCTAAACATAAGAATAGCCTGCAAAGGGAAATATGTAATACATAGGCAATAAATGGTTATGTAAACATGGAAAGGAATATTAAAGGGTTCAGTATTCCAAAGGTTTTTAATTTGAATCCTGAAATATTCCTAAAAATGTCTGACATAGTCTAACATGAAAAGTGACTATCTTGAGATCTTTAAAATTTTATAATGTTGACTATCACAAAAGTGATTACTAATAAAAGTCTAGTAGGAATACTAACTCTAAAAACGAAACTGACACAATGAAGATTAATTTCCCATTTATAACTTTAATTCATACCTCCCAAAATAACCAAATATCAATGTTTAATTTGAAAGTTTTAATCAGCGAAGTGATGAGATTTATCTTTTGGGATGATTTCACTTACTGTTTTATGGAAAAAGGACTGTCAGGGAACAAGGTAGAAGACCAGAAAGAAGACTGTTCAGGTGAGGGATAAAACATTTGGATTATGCATTGATTAAAGGAGATGGTGAAAAGTAATCAGATTAATACATATTTTAGAATGAGACAATATTATGTAGACAATACAACACAGACAAAAAATAGCTTTCTGAGCCTGTACATAGAGACCCAAACCAACCTTTCTATTTTCACATTGAAAATGGGCACATATACATTTATCAAGAAATGCATTGATATGGAAAACTTAAGATATGATGAATCCCTAAGTGTCTGGTGGGAGTTGAAATCTAAGCAGAGGATTGGAAAGGAACCTCTACTTTTTACTCTCTACATCTGTTGTTATTTTTTCTTTCAGTTTTATTAGTAAGCATGAACTCTTTTTTGAAACAATGACAAACAATTCTAATCATGAAAAAAATGAAATAAATGGCAAAATCAATGATTCACTTTTATTTCAGGGGCTACAGTACCATAAAAAACAACAGTCATCTGCATAAAGCATATCAAATTTAAATGGTCACATCACACAAAAATTCACCAAAAATATCATAATTGCATATGACCAAAAATATTACTGAAAAATATTTTCAACATAAATAGCAAGTCAAATTGTTCTGGCATTTAAAAATATGGGTTACATTATTTTTATTTCATCATTTACAATAAACAGAATTATTAATTCTATCTTCTTCAATTTAATGTTTGAAAGCTTTCTCTTCACAGAACTTGAGTGATATTTTTAATCTTAGTGGCCATATAAACAAATGAATTAGTTTTTTTTAATAAATGTAAATTATGATTAATATTAAAAATATCTGCAGAGTCCATTTGAATTAAAAAAATGAGAGTGATGACATGTACATCTTCAGTTTTACAGATCTTCATTTTACAAGTTATGTCAGTTAAAACCAAGCTGTGATTATGTTTTAAAATCAGCTCTAATCAAAAACTAAAAAAAAACAAAAAAAACAGCATAGGTGAAGTACCTTGGTTAATTTTGAAATCACTCAAGGAATAAGAAGCTAAATATTCACTAAATATTGAAGTATAAAGTACTCTTTCTGCTTCAAAATTATTACATCTCAGTAATAATTTTAAAATAGCAGGATTCAGGATAATCATTAAGCTTTCATTAATGCTAAAGAAGGAAACTATTTTGTGTGTGTCCATTACCTATTCTGACTATAGAAACAAAGGATTAAAATCAGAATATCATTTGATTTTATAAATATTTAAATGTATGGAATTTCTTAGATACCATATATTTTGAGTTAAAGATATATGTGCACATGGCATTCACAACACTGCTTTTATGTAAATCACGAATCACTCTGTCAAAACTTATCACTGTATCAAAGTTCTAGAAAGATTTCACCAAAAAGGCACTAGAATTTACCTCGAATAATATCAGGGTCAATTAATGCAGGATTTGCCAGCAGTCTTCCCACCATGACTGTGGCAGACCTCTCTATCAAGACATCATTATCAGTGATTATAGAAGAGGCTCCTCCAGGAAGCCCCAATCAATCCATTTATCCCACAGATATCTTCCAATACCTACTGTGAGGCAGCTGCTAGGTTAGTCACTTGAAAAATAGCAAGAACCAAAACATACCTAATTACTGCCCTTAAGAGGTCACATTCTAGTAGACTAAATCAGAAAACTAAATGGCTTGGACTAAGCAGATAGCCTTTAGGAGTATAATGAAAACTGGCTCCATTTGAGAGATATTTGGGGGGGGTCCAATCAAAAGGAGCAGCTTCTGGAGTGAGTAAGACAGAGGTATCATGGATGATTCAAAAGTCCTTGGCATAATGGAAGTCTTACTTATTGATATGGGGAAGATTGGTAGGTAGGTAGAACAGTTGTGGAAGGCAAGAGAGATTTTTTTTTTAATATTTTTGAAAATGTTAATTTGAGAAGCCTATAAGACACCCAAGTTGAGATGTCAAGAGGCAGCTGAATATATGATATATGAGTCTCGAATCAAGTCCATACAGATAAAAATTTGTGAGTCAGCAATACAGAATCAGTATTTACAGAATAGGAATATAAGAAGACAAGTAGGCTAGAAAACCCAAAGAAAGAGCTCAGTAAACAGGGAAAGGAGGAAAATCAAATGGCATTGCCTACAACTGAAAAGGAAGTGCCAGAGATGTGATATAGTTCATCACATTAAAAAAAAAAAAAAAGTGTCAGAAAAAAGTGAGTCATTAAGTGCTTTGAATGCTACTGAGACTTAAGTAAGATGATACTGGAAATTATCCATCGTATTTAGTAACACAGAAGTTATAGCATTAGTGAGCAGCGAGGTGGCCTGATAGGTTAATTTTAAAAAGAAAAAACTATTCACAATCCTGACACTGTAAAGTATCAAAAGTCACACCTTTGTAAACTTTCACTAATACAATATTTAGATATCTTATACAAGATATCTTATTATGTATACATTCATAAATTAAATTTAACAAACTTTTATTAAATTTCTACTGACAAGCAATCTACTGTGAGCTGACAATTCAAAGAGGAATAATACACAAGATGCAATCTTTATATGTAATGAGCCCAGAATATAATGATAAAAATATACATAAGAAACACTGAAAATACCAGATAGAAACAGTGCATAGTGAAGTTCCGGGATCATTGGAATGCAGGAAAATAATCATTTAATTTCTCTATTCTATGCATTTTTATTCTAGAACTGCTACTTCTAAATGTTAAAAGAGCTCTTATAAGGCTATTGGTTTTGTAGCATACCCTGATCCTTTGCTTTAGGAAATTAGTAACTTCATGCCTAAATGAAGCACTAGAAACACAGAAAACACCAATCATGAGTAAGAAAAGTATTATAATTAATGAGACACTTGCAACAATAATTCAGGATTAGGAGAGAGTCCAATGTACTTGTTACCTATCAGGCTTCTCTTGTCTTTTAAAAGTTAAAGCCTGCCTTATATTATAACTAATTGCATAATAGGTAATACAGAAATGTGAAATGGACTAAAAATGGATGAGCATGGATGAAATATGTCATGGCGGAACAGTCATAATCAGGTTAATATACAACATAATAACTTGATTTAAAAGAGTCAACTTTTTATATGTACAATTACTACAAACAAAATTTATGGCATTTACAGAATCATAAAAGTGACAGTGAAATTTCAATTATATCTTGAAATAAACCAGTTTCAAGAACTTGGTCTTACACTAATTCTTCAGGGTAAAAGATCAATTGGTTTACATACTTCATAACAAAGCAAGTGATTCTGCAAAAGGGTAAAGGAAAGCCCAGTAAGTCCAGTTTGCTATTAGTAATTATTAAAAATAATAGCAAATATTTAACTTATTCTGTCCTAGAACCCTTCTGAATACTCAACATATATTGGCTCAATCACTTTAACAAAACTATAAAGTACCTATTAGTATCCCCATTTTACTTATGAGAAAACTGAAGCAGAGATAAATTATTTAGCTTATCTATGGTTATTGGGACAGGGCATGTTATTGCTATTAATTTATTAAGAACTTAAGTTATTTTTTTAAATACTGACCCTATTAGACAAGTACATTATAAGCTATTATTGACATTAATAATATGACTTAAAATAGCTTCCTTCCTGAGGCAGATTTAATATTAAAATCTATCTTTCCAGATTTTCTTGCTTTCATTCTTTCCTAATCATTTCTTCTTACATGGTGATTTTACAACAGAACTTTGTTATATTCCAATTCATTTTGTTGATACAGTTAAATTTTGAACAATGCAGGGGTTAATCCTCTTATAATTTATATTCAGCCCGGGGATCCTCCCTTCCCCCACATCCGCAGTTTCAGCCAACCAAGGACTGTAGAACTGTAGTATTTACTGTTGAAAAATATACATGTGTAAGTGGACCTGCACAGTTCAAATGGGTGTTGTTCAAGGGTCAACCATATTTAGTTTGCTCTCTGTACAACACAAAAATATTTAGAACAGTTTAATGTCAATGGAACTTGTTATAGGTGGTAACAAACAGGTCCAGTTACCTGAGACTGAGTATTCCTACAAAAAATAGTTGTCTTCTATCTCAGTAGGCTATCTTCTGTTGAGTGTTCAGTCTCTAAAGGGACAACAACTTCCCGGGACAAAGGAAGGGTACCTACTGTGGAATGAGAACAGCCATTGAGGAAGGGACAACGGAGGACAGCTGCTACTGCCAGATGACCCTCACATCTACTGGTTTTGTTTTATAGAGGCATTGTTTAAGCACCTTAAAGATCCTATTTCATGGTTGGTGCAATTTACCTCAGATTCCTAACAAAGACAGACTGTTTCCATTAAAACGACAGAAACTATACATAGACTGCATTGCCAATCCACCTCTTTTCTTTGGTTACAAGTGATAATAATGATTACAATGACAAGTAATTTAAAATTAAAGAGAAAGGCAGTTTATCTTACCCTCGCTGTGGCTCAAACTTTTGAGAAAAAAACCAGACTTACAGAAGGAGAATGGATATTAGTAGCATTCAATAACTATTGGAACATCAAAGACACTGAGTTTGAAACTACTGTTTAACATTCATTATTCTTTGTAAAATCACCCTGAGGCTTTCCTGAGCTCAAGGTTTTAATGTTGCCACTAAACCTCTGCTATACTTAATATCAAAATACTAGATGGAGTATATTCTGATATGATATCAACATATCAGATATGTGCTGCATTCACAAGAAAAATTTTAATTCTCTCCATAGTCAGTTACTGGCAGACTCAATTTCTTAATTCCATATTTACTAAGGGGCATTGAGAAACACCACCTTTATAAGGGACCAACAAAGAATGAAATTAAGAACATAATTTTTTTCAAGGTTTATTTACTTATTTTTGTATCTTGGTTTTATTGATTGTGGGTTTTAAGTACAAGCAATGTTCAAATATACATTTCAGTAGGAATAAAATATCTTGGCTAAAAGATGAATGAGAAATAGGAATAAATGTTCATTTGAATTCAATATCGTTAATGCAAGTTGCAAGCACAGTCTTATTCTCCCTACAGAGGTTGCACTCGAAATTGAAATGTCATTGATATACTTTTATAAATCAGAAGTGCTAGTTCATGTATATTTTATTCTCTATAGCAATCCTTTTAGGACATAATTAAATGCAAACAAGCAGAAAAGAACTAACTTGAATCAATGTGTCCTTCTGAATGACATATTCTTCATACCTGTGAAGGCATCTCAACAGCTACACTATTGCACTTGTGTTCATAAATTTGACTAGGTTGGTTGACTTGCTTCCAATCCCATTTACATGTAGAAATATGTAGCCATATAACTTATTTTTCTATTAATTTATAAAGTGCTTCAATTATGATGAAAGGCAAAATTACCTGTTTGTTTCCAAAGTACAGGTTAATATTTTGATTATCTTTGTACCTCATTGTTGGTGTAGAGCTTTTGAACATAAATGTAAGACAGATTTTGTTGTGTTTTAGAAGACAAAGCATTCAGTTAGGATATGCCAAATCTATCAATGGGATCACCTTTCACTAGGGCCAAGATATGGATAAAATGATTCATCACTTCAACTCTAAAACACATTATTTCTAGTTAAAAACTACCCCATAAATACCTATTTTATAGTGACGTCTGTGTGGTAAATAAATTCAAGTGATCAGTAAAACACTCACCAAGGAAATTACCTTAAAAAAATTACTTCATTTCCAAGTGTATCTTCCTAATTAAAATGACTATTTCCCATTCACATTTCTGAACTGTAATTTATAATAACTTGAGAGTCTCTTAAATATCCAGCACTCAGGCAAGCTACTGCCCCAATTTCTCAAATCATACTGCCTACAAAACAGGAACTTTTTAAAAACCATTTATTGGTCTTTTTGAAATGTGTACATGAGAATGTATAGAGCTACCTCTTATGTTCAAAGAAGGAATAACCTGATAAAAACTGTAATCATTTTCCCCAACTCTAAACAAGAGAAGTAAGGGTAAAAATCAATTCAACTACACTGAGTGTAAAACTACCATGTGTAGAACTTTAGAATATATTAAAAGATATATGATACATGAACCTACTTACTCCTGAAAATGGTAGTCCAAAGTGTCTTGTCTCTCCAACTGTTTACTTAATATATGCTTTATTTTCCTTCAGCTTTAACTTTTCAGCTTGCTTTCTACCCATGTTCTCTTTTCTGGAGAGACAACAGGGTGTAATGGAAATAACTTGAGGGTCATGTTTCTTTCCATACTGATGTGAGTCTTTAATTTGCTATTGCTGGAAGTACTTCTTTAGGCAACAAAATTTCCTTTGCTAAATCTCAGTTTAAATTACTCAAGCTTCAATTCCCTTTATTTCCTGTGCTCCTGAGATGACTCTCACCCAATATGCAATTATACACTTCTCAATATCTGAATACAAACTACATTTTCAGACCCCACGGTCTTTTCAGACCTAACTTTCGTAACCTTTGACACTGTTGATTTCCTCGAAATTTTCTTCAGTATTAACTCTGTGACATTGTCCTCCCCCTCTGTGTTTCTTTCTGAATCTCTAATGTTAACCCTTCTCAGCTTCCTTCACTAACTTCTCATCCTCTACTTCATCTTTAAATGGAGGTGTTCGTCAAAGTCCCATTTTTAAACATGTTCTTAGCCTAAAATCCACCCTTGGCTTATGACTACTATAAACATTCTGTCCCATTCTTCATATCTCAATTGAACTGTGGCCTTGCTTCTAAGTTCCAAAATAATGCATTTCCAACCGCAAAATGAACAACACAACCAAGATTTTTGGCAATTCTGAAACATACCCCAACCATTACCCTCTCCTGGTAGTCCAGCTCTTTCACTTCTTGTGATTTCAATATATTAAAATAGCATCACTGGTCTTCCAGTCAGTCACGTTACAAATCCTGCTACTAAGGTGGAGACTCCCTCTTCCACATTCTGCTCCCCACATAAGCCTGTGAATTCCTTTAAACCAAATCCATAATACCTCTTTCAACACCATCCCCTTCATTCTGTTTCTGTCATTCCACAAGTTCAGGGCCCTGTGAATTCTTTGTCTGAATCCTAACTTACCTTCCACACTGCTGCCAGACAGGTCTATTTGAGAAGGCCTTTCCCTATCTCTTCATCAAGTCTCAGATGACTTCATGTTGCTGTAGCATGAAATTCAAACTCCCTACCATAACACTCAATAACTCTTGAAATTCAACCTCATTATACCTTTCCAGCTCATCTCTTGCTAATCTTCTCCACACCGGATTCAACATACCCTGGAATATAACGAAAGTTCATGGCCTCTTGCTTTATCCATGCTGTTCCCTAAGTCCTCTTCCTACCTGTTACTTCTCTACCTAGCAGAACTTTAATAACTCAGTTTCTTTAGTGAAATGATCAGTGCCTTTCTTGTTGTTTTATTAGGGTAGTTGACTGTCAACTCCAAGGTTTATCTGCAACACAAATACTATGTAAGACAGATAAGTAGAACTGTAAAACTTTGGGTGTAGTCAAGATGTAACCAACTCAGACAAACTATATAGTTTTATCTCAAAACAAAATCTAGTTCCTCTCAATTTTAAAAAGTATCTGTCATGCTCCCCCACACCAAAATTAATGTCGAAACTCATATAACATAGTCCCCTTAGAACTCTCAGAAATACCTCTTCATTATATTTAGGCTAGGATTTAATGTTTTACCTACTTTTATATTCATCAAAATTTCACCATGAAAATTGTTACTTTTTCTGTTATCTGTTTAACATAATACTTTAGGCAAAAGCAAGGCAGTGACTTAATTTCTTTCTTTCTATCAATCTATATAATCTATCTATTCTTAAGTATATATAATCTTACACGTATGGTTTATATTTTAAGAATATATAAGTTCTTAAAACTATTTATAAAAAAAAAAATCGCATAACCAAAAATTTACTAATTAATAAGACAGTGTGATACCATACCCCCATGCCAGACTTTATCAACATTTATAATACCAATGAATTAGATATTCTGCAGCATTTATATTAGCCTTAAAATTACTTACTTGCATATACTACATAGAAAAATATCTTGGACCAGTTTTGGTTTTATCATGTTTACAAAAAATATCTTGGAAACCTCAGCACATATAATACAACCAAGTATATAATAAGATGCTCCATAATACTTAACCATAAACCATTTTGTCTTATCTTTGTATAGACATAAACATGATATGTTTGTGAATGTTTGTGTATATTGACAAGCATAATAATGACATATGTTTGTCACAATCTTAGCTGAAAATATGTGATGAGAAATCAAATAAACTAGAAATCAAAGAAGCATTTAAAAAGACAAAATTTTGAAAATGTTTTAAGGAGGATGTTCTAAAGAGGATACTCTAGTTGGTAAACTTTTCAGAGATACTAAAGGTAACATTTGCATAAAAAGGTTATATATTCATTTGAATTCTAAGGCTCAAAGGTTATCTTAAATGAAAGATTCTCAAGGCTTCTTTACCCTCAAAATACACACATTGAAATCTGCTGACTATTCTCTTTAAAACATGGAAAGACCTGAAAATGCAAAGCAGTAACTCTTTACATGCCTTTTGGGGACAAATTTTCATAGTACATCCTTTACACGTTATAAAAGTTATATAAATTAATAGATAAATTAGGAGAAGATTCACAAAGGTGGTAGTATCAGATTGGGACTTGAAGGATGAATAGATGTTTTCAAGGACAAGAAAGAATGATGGAAAAAATTAATGATGTTTAAAGAAAATTCCTATCTAATTATAAACACTGTGAATGGTATTAAGCTACAGACATACTAGGGATGCTTCTCCTAGTAGCCAGGTGTATTTTTGTTTCCTTGAAAATAGATAGTAAAATCAGCACCATCAAGGAGTTCTGGCTCCTGATACTAATCACATCTATGGAACTATTATCAGATGAATTCATTGAAGTTCCTAATATTTAGTTATTTGATACTATAGATCACATTTATATACATTAAATAATTTGCAAAAATTATAAATTAATAAATTAAATTTAATCCTGCTGAAATCATGAGAGAAATTTTCCTACTTGTATTTAGCATGTAGAATTATTTTTCATGATTTCTCTGTATAAAATGAAAGAAAAATAAGCAGGTCAAATGAATTAGGCACTAGAGCAATAATAAATAGTACTTCCTAAAAGTGCCATAGAGATATAAATTATTCTTGTTGGTGGTACTATTATTAGACTTCTAGTGCTTTTCATATGCATCTTATTTGATCTTCACAGCAATTGTGTGAATGAATTTGTTAGTAAGACGGCATTTGCCAGTTTTACAGAAAACTGATGACAGGCAAGTATTTTGCTCCAAGTTATGCAGTTCTTAAGAGACAGAGCTAAAACTTGAATATATCTTCCACTAGTATTCCAAAATAACTAGAATGGCATTTCTCATCTGGTTATGCAGATTTCTTCTTTGAGTCAGGTGATAGAAAAATAAAGATTTAGAGAATGAAGTTCTAATTCACCTCACCTAATAAGTGGCTCTTTTTGAACTTGGGTATGATTCTGAATTACTCTACACTTTAGTTTCTTCATCTATAAAAAATGAGACTTTGAACTAGTCTCTAAACTTTTATCCAGTGCAAATATTTTATTATTATTTAGAATTTATCATGATAAAAATATGTATGAAGTACTAACCCATGAGTACATTTACAGAAACCAAAATGTTTTAAAATTACTGATTAGTATATCTAATGCACATTCACAGAGACATGCTCCCTAATGTAAAAGATACCATGTAAGAAAAAAAGGGAAGAAAATAAAAAGGTGTGCCTTACAATTTTTAACTTTTTAGTCATGCACAACCAGATCTATCTAGAGTTGTAAAAAAATAGATTATTTAAAATATATAAATATATTTTACTTCTCTGAAAACACCAAAATAAAATATAGTCATAACGATACAAAAAATCTACTTGCATGTATTATACATAAATTCTTTTTTTTTTTTTTTTTTTTTCTTTTCGGCGGTACGCAGGCCTCTCACTGTTGTGGCCTCTCCCGCTGCGGAGCACAGGCTCCAGACGCACAGGCTCAGGGGCCATGGCTCAAGGGCCCAGCTGCTCCGCGGCATGTGGGATCTTCCCGGACCGGGGCACGAACCCGCGTCCCCTGCATTGGCAGGTGGACTCTCAACCACTGCACCACCAGGGAAGCCCTATACATACAGTCTTAATACAACAATTGTCATCTATGAATTTGTAAAACTGTAAAGCCATAAAAACCACTCTGAATCAAGTAAACTATTGAAATGTAAGACAGGATTTCTATTTATAATCAGTAACATGTAGATAATATCTGAATTAAATTCACATACGTTTTCTTCCTAAATATTACAGAGCTTTTAAATTTTACTCTGTGCTACCTGTATATCCAATCGAGTATCTCCTCTTAAACTCCACTCATAGAATAATGAATATTCAACACAGTTAATAAAATTAGGTATTGAGCCATATTATATGAATGCATCTTAATGATGAATAGAGCATTTTACTAGAAAATGAACAAAACAAACATTGGGCCTTACTGAGAATTTTCTGAACAGAATGCCATTTCCCTATTCAAATGGTCTCTTTTCATTGAAAGTGGTTTTCTTTTGCAGAACTTATCAATGTGTATCATTTTATCAAAGAACAAAGCTCTTACCGAGAGCAAAAAAGAAAAAGAAAAAGAAATAATATCAATAGGAAGACTGTCAGGAAGAATAAAATACTGCAAGAATATAAAAAATCAGACAGTACTCAAGACACTGAAGTAATGAACAGAGATGACCCCAAACAGAATTTGATCTAAATTTACTGCCATTTTGAAGACAAAAGCAGGTCAGATGTTCAGAGCTTGAAATATGCTCAGTTGTGGAATATCAGACCATTGCTATAGCAGAGACTGCCAGGTGATTACCCAATATCCATTCTCTAATGCCGCCTTACTATAATTTCATTTCTCTTGGCAGAAGCTCTGTTCTCACCTTAAAAAGGAATTACACTTCCACTCTTTCAGATATGAGAGAATACGTGGCATCATTTTGCCAAATGAAATATAACAAAGTTATTAAGTGCGACATGTAGAAAAATCTCCAAAATGAAGGGCAGTGTTAGATGAAATGTGCCTTTTGCTTCTGGCCCTTCTCCTTTTTTAGCCAGAACATGGTGACCGGCACTCTAGTTAGAAACCATTTTGCAAGGGTGAAAATGAAGGTTACACATAAGTACAACAGAAAAGCTTAGTCCTAGGAAACCACACCAGTCTCTGTTCCCTGTGTCTGGATAACTCATCTGAGGAAAAATTAAAAATCCTATCCTTAATCAATTTGGACCAAGCTCAACTCCTAACTGATACACTTTTGCCTAAAATGTGTATCTCATTAAAAAAAAAAAATTGAACAAATGTTTACCAAAAATCTTCACTGTTCTACCACCAACATACAATGAATCTGATCCCTTTGGGCTTATTACTTCAGCAGTAAAAGGTTTCCCCCTAAAATTGTCTCCCTCACCAAAGTTCATAACCCATATGTCTCATTCATGGAGTAGACACAATTTAAGCACAAAGTTGGATCCTCAATTATATTTATAGACACTTCCTCTAAAAGTGAAAAAATATAAAATTTGACAAACTATTCTAAAACATCTATTATCATAATATTTACCACTTAGGAAAACTTTTCTAAATTTTCTAAAAAATAGCCATACATAAAACAATCAAACCAGATGAGAGGATTGTTTTTCTAAACCATTGCTTTACAGACTATCTGTGGTAAAAGACTTTTTTTTTCCAATACAATGTGTCACAGACCAATTCTTTCATGAAATATATCCCTCTCAACAAAACAAGCCCATTGATCATGTTTGGATGTTGCAACAAATAACAAATTGCTATAAAATTTCCCCAAAATGAATCTCAACTTTTCCTTGCTTTGTTGCACACTGGAAACAAGCAGTTATTAGCACATTGGAATTTATCCACAGCCTGTACTTTTTTACCATCTTTCTAAATCATTTATATTGGAATCCAAAAATGTAGGCAAAAATATTTTTCTAAACTTTGCTCTTACATACTCTGACTCAGTTTAGTACTCAACCACACTTTACCACAACTTGAAACTGAATAAAATAACATCATTTTGAGGAATCTGGGGAAGTTTTTGATGAAAAAGATAACGAGGTTCAATGACTTTTGATAGAAGTTTAAAAGTTATTTCATTTTTACCAATAGATATATAACTATTACAAATACTTGAAATTTTAGCTTTTACTGAAGAAGTAGAGTTTCTTACCTCCCGTCATGTTTTCAGCCAAAACTAAGACAGATATAAGTCAATATTATGCTTGTGAAAATATACTAACAATAACTTCAAATAACACATTATAATATTTTGCATATTTCACCTATTCTAAAAATGAGGACATAGAAAAATATAACTGAAAAATGTATTTTTTATATTCCAAAAATTACACTCTATAACAACTAAACTTCTTAACAATAAGATTGCAGAATTTTGAGGAATGTCTAACTCACTAAACCACAGAAGAGACAGAGGAAGGGAAGAGATAGGCTTAAAAAGGCATAGACTACTATTAAGTTCTAAAATGCTTTATTGGAAGAATAGCTCAAACAAGAATAATATCTTAGTGTCAGAACTTGGGGAAAAAATGTCCTCATCTACATTCCCTACACTGAGATATCACTTGCCATATTATTGAAATGCATGTGCCTGGCTCTATCAAGTGATTATTTGAAAAGCTGAAAATATGTACTATATTGAAAAAGAAAAAAAAATACTTTAAATAAACTTTTTTTTTAATGAGAAGAAGAGAAGGAAAAAGGAGAGAAAGAAGAAGAGATTGGTAAGAGGAAGTAGAGAAAAAGATAGAATAGAGGAAAATGAGATAAACTAAAAATGATAAATTTTATGTGTTACCATTACTCATTAGAAGCTTATTATCTTTATAATAAGCATCTCAATCTTAGGCAAACAATGATGTGCTAGATGGTACAACTTTAAAATTGTTTCCTTCATGCAATAAATTTCTAGATTTAGAGTTTTCCTAACTATTTAGTATTAATATTCTACAAAAATTGTCTTGGATACACTACTTTGGAAAAAAAAACCTCTGTCTTTCCTCAATAACTCTTCAGTTCCTCAGTAAAAAAACAACTTCCTAAAATAAAAAGGATTCATGGAAATAAGGCAATTATTTACAAATAAATAAAATTTTCAATAATGAATTACCAATACCAAAGGCAAACTAATATAACTGTAAATTTCTTGTATATGACTTCTAATAAATAGGCTTTTCCTAGTTTTATTAAGATATAATTGACATATAACTTTGTATTAAAGTGTACAACATAATGATTTGATATATGTGTACACTGAGAAATAATTACTACAATAAGCTTAATTAGCATTCAGCAATATATCTTAATAAGTCTTTTTTTTGTTTGGCTGTGCCACATGGCACATGGGATCTTAGTTCCCCAACCAGGGATGGAACCATGCCCCCTGCAGTGGAAGGGTGGAGTCTTAACCACCACCAGGGAAGTCCCTTAACAAGCCTATCTTTAAAGGTTCTTATCTTTGTATTCAAGACTATTTCCATTGAAACATATAAAACATTTTCTAATGTCAAAGCAAAAAATAAGAAATAGCTGCAAATAAAAATGTAGCATCTCCTTCCATTCAGATTCAATCCAGAAACCTAGTTAGAATTTGCACATTTCCGATTATTTTTACAACAACCAGAAACCTACAATGTAGATTAAGTAAATATAGTATTTTTGCTTAAGATCTCCATGAAAGGTTGAAGAATTTAAGCTGAGATGATAATATAAAAGATTTCTTTTTATTTTGATGACTAAAATTGGAAAAACAAATTTTATGTCTTTTACAAGAAACTAAGTGAAAAATCACTTTTACAGTATATGACAAATATCAACTCCTGTAAAAACCAGAGAAAAAAACAAAAGAAAATAACCAGAAATATAACTCTTGGATTTAATATACTATTGCAAAAGGCAAACCAATTCTCATATTTTTTGTCTCTGTCTCCTCTCCACCATTTCCCTTAATGTAACTGCAAAAACACAGGTTAACTAATAACTATTCAAAGAGCTAAGCAACCATCAACAAAACAAAAAGACAACCTACCAAATGGGAGAATATATTTGCAAATGACATATCCAATATGGGTTTAATATCCAAAATGTATAAAAAACTCATACAACTCAAAAACAAAAAACAATTTAAAAAAGGGCAGAGGAGCTGAACAGACATTTTTTCCAAAGAAGACATACAGATGACTAATAGGTACATAAAAAGTTATTAAAATCACTAATTATTAGGGAAATGCAAATCTAAACCACAATGAGGCATCATGCCTGTTAAAATGGCTACTATCAAAATGGCAAGGGCTTCCCTGGTGGCGCAGTGGTTGAGAGTCCGCCTGCCAATGCAGGGGACATGGGTTCATGCCCCAGTCTGGGAAGATCCCACATGCCACAGAGCAGCTAAGCCCGTGAGCCATGGCCACTGAGCCTGCGCGTCCAGAGCCTGTGCTCCGCAACGGGAGAGGTCCGTGTACCGCAAAAAAAAAAAAAAAAAAAGGGCAAGAAAACAAATGTTGGCAAGGATGTAGAGAAAGGGGAACCCTCATATGCTGTTGGTGACAATGTAAATTGCTACAGCCACTGTGGAAAACAGTATAGAGTTTCCTCAAAAAATTAAAAACAGAACTACCATATGATGCAGCATTTCCCCTTCTGGCTACTTATCCAAAGAATATGAAAACATTAACTGAAAAGGATAAATACACCCCTATGTTCATCACAGCATTATTTACAATAGCCAAGATATGAAAGCAACCTAAGTACCCATCAATAGATAAATGGATAAAAAATGTGGTATATATACACAAAGGAATATTACTTAGCCATAAAAAAGATGAAATCCTGCCCTTTGTGACAGCACAGATGGAGTTAGAG
Source organism: Monodon monoceros (assembly GCF_005190385.1). Taxonomy (NCBI): domain Eukaryota; kingdom Metazoa; phylum Chordata; class Mammalia; order Artiodactyla; family Monodontidae; genus Monodon; species Monodon monoceros. Next base: position 57,101,254 of record NW_021703777.1, read on the forward strand.
GGTGTTACGCTAAGTAAAATAAGTCAGGTAGGGAAAGACAAACACCGTATGATTTCACTCATACATGGACTATAAAAAAACAAACAAAAAATCAAAATAAAAGAACAAACCAAACCAAAAAAAAAAAAAAACCCACAGAAACAAAAACAAACAGTTAGATACAGAGCACAGGTTAATGGTGAAAGAGTTAAGCAAAATAACAAGCATAATAATACAATTGTTGAAAATATTCATTTGGATCATGTTACCTTAAATAATTCATCTCTTTGCCAGAAGAGAAGAAGAAAAGATTCAAGCAAATAAAATCCTTCTCTGGAAATAAGAGTGGTATATACTTATTATATAAAAGAATAAAAAAAACTTCAATTATCAGCTCCAATGTTCAAAAATAATTAACATGCACTGAGTAGTAGAAACAATAGTCTCGGCAGTTCCTCTTTATATTACATACAAGGGACCATGTATCTTGAATTAGTGAAACATTTTCATTGCAGAATTTATTAAACTTCACAGATTTTAATTAAACCCAACCAGAGGCAGGTGAAAAGCCTTTGATATTATTATTCCCATTTTTCCAGATGAGTTAGCTCCTGGGTTCCTGTTTTTATGTAATGCTTTCTGCCCTTCAAAATTATATGAGACAGCCTAAGAGTGACTTCTGAGATGATTTTCTGACTTTTTTTCTCACAAAGCTGATGAATTCAAGTCATAACAATATGGTTTAACTTAATATTAGAAATGGGACTTTGGAGCATAAATATTTACAATAACTACAGGAAAATCACACAGCTGCCAAATGTGCATATACTATTTGAAAATGCATATTTCTAATAAACTGGTTTCCAAACAATAAGACCCAAGATATGCCATGTCAACATTTGACTCTTGTTTGGCTTCTTATTCTAAGGTACCAAGATGTAAAATAAGGGAAGGAACAAAGGAAAAGAATAGGAGGAAATGAAGGTTAAATATGTTCTCATATTTCAAAAAGAAAAACCACAATAATTTCTCATTCTTCAACATATTCATCATTAAACTTTTAGTACATAAATGGTAAAGAATGTTTTTTTTTTTTTAACTTGGTCATACAGAAGATGTCTTTAGAATCAAATTGTCAAATGAAGGAATTAGTATGGATCACTAAAGACAATACTCTCAGAGAAAGGGAATAAGATAATAAAAATAAAATTAAAACAATAAAAAGTTAGAAGCTAATGGCAAAGTTGTGGATTGGTAACATGGAAGCATCTTATTAAATATAGACTTTCATACTAATCTGGCTTTTTTACACAAAGATACTTCATATCAGTGGAACATGTGAGTTTAATATTTTTCCATTAATAGTCAAAAATTAGCAATAACGTATTAATTCCCCTTGATCCTGAATCTACATACATTACAAAATAAATCCAAACAGATACATTTTCTGAAATCAGGTAGTACCTGGAACTGCTCTTTTGAACAACAAGGTAGAGAGAACTCTGATCCCAGGAAGAAGGTATACAATTTTTTCTTTTTTTTTCTACTTCTTCAACTAAGTAAAACTAGAAACCCTGAGCATTATACATAAAACAAACATAAGAAAACCCTGAAAATTGGAGAGAATAGGCAGACAAGTTAGGGACCTTAAGATTCAAGGAACGACCTGGTGATGAGTTCCTAGGTTTTCTTTTGGATTTACAGAAACTAGACGTAGAACACAAAAAAACTGGCAACCTGAAAACAACAACAGGTGCAGACAAAAAACTGTCCAACTAAAGCTTCCTCTCTTGAGCCAAAGAACCAGGAAAGAGGCATCACAGTAATTCAGGAAACTTTTAGCAAAACCACTTTTCCCAAGGCAAACAACACAGAAAACACTGTACCCAACCACCATCCATGCCATCAAATGCCAAGAAATGCCTAGAGTTCTGCCCCCAGTAGGTTATAACAAGACAGCTTAATATTCCCCCCAGAAGGATAGTATCAGAGAAGGCATAGCGGGGACCTAAGACTTTCATCCCCTCTAGGCAATAATAAGAACCCCCAACTCCATATTATCAATAAAGATTACATGGGGAGCTTGGATACCCACACCCAACCAATAGTAATGAAGCACCTCTTATAAGGTAGTGTGAGCAGAGACCAAGTGGAGACTTTCACCACTGCCCACAGTTAGGATGCTCCCCTGCCCCGTGGTGTCAGTGGAGGCCACACAGGAAGTAGTAACAAAGCACTCTTACTCCTACAAATCAGGGAGGCATCAGTAGAGGACTGGTGGGAACTGGAGGTCCCAGCCTCACCCAGCAGTGATAAGGAGCCCCCTTATTAACAGTGGCCAAATGGGAAACGTGAACTTCTATCTCCATACGACAGTAACAAGGCAGCACTCAAATCTCCCCAGTTGGGGCAGTGACAAAAGAAATCAGCTAAAACAGAAGATTTAAATAAAATCCAGAGATTCATAACATAATACACAAATGTCCAGGTTTCAACTGAAAATTATTCATCATCCAATAAGACTCAAAGAAATGAAAAATTGAATAATGTCAATACTGAGATGACAGAAGTGTCACAATTATCTAAGATTTTAAAGGGACTATCCAAAAATGTCCCAAAGAGTAATTACAAAAACACTTGAAACAAATAAAACAGATAATCTTAGCAAAGAAATAGAAAGTCTCAGTAAAGACATATATGATGTAAAGAAGAGCCAAATGGAAAATTTAGGGCAGAAAATTACAATAACCAAAATTAAAAACTCAGTTTATAGCCTCAAGAGCCAAATGGAAAGGACAGATAATAGAATTAGTTAACTTTATACACAAAAAAAGAATTATCCAATTTAAACCACAGAGAAGAAAAAATGAAAAAAAAAATTTGAAAAAAGCCACAGAAACTATAATAAAAGATCTACCATTCCTGTTCTGATAGGCACAAAATGCCACCCCCCACAAGACGTCCACATACTAATCGCTGGAACCTGTGAACATGTTGCATTATATGTCAAGGAAAATATCCTTCAGGAATCACAGGGAATAAAGATATCCTCAGATGAAGGAAAACTAAGAAAATGTGTTGCCAAAAACCTATTCTAAAAGAATGTCTGAAAGTAGTCCTCTAAATCGAATGGAAATAATAAAAGTAGGAATCATTATCAGGAAAAAAAAAGAATATAGTAAGAAAAAATAAAGGTTAATACAACAGACTTTCCTTCTCTTCTTAAATTATATTTGACATTAGAAGCAAAATTTTGACACTGGTGTGGTTCTGAATATATGTAGAGAAAATAAGACAACTATATTATAAATGAGGGAGGGTGAAGAGACGATAAGGGAGACATACTGGTGAAATGCTGACAATAGTTGACTGTGATGTCATTTATACGTAATGTAATACCTAAAGCAACCATATAAAAAGACATTAAAAACACTAAAGGGCTTCCCTGGTGGCGCAGTGGTTGAGAGTCCGCCTGCCGATGCAGGGGACACGGGTTCGTGCCGCGGGGCAGCTGGGCCCGTGAGCCATGGCCACTGAGCCTGCGCGTCTGGAGCCTGTGCTCCGCAACGGGAGAGGCCGCAACAGTGAGGGGCCCGCGTACCGCAAAAAAAAACACAAAAAAACACACTAAAGATGTAAGCCTTAACATTAAATTAACATATTCAATAACTATATTCTATATTATATAAATTTATACCAAATAAAAGACAAAGATTGGCGGATACGGTATCTACAAGAAACTCACTTCAAATATAAGAATATAGGCCGACTGAAAGTAAATGTATTTTCACTATTTCAATGTCATACCCTGTTTGTAATATTCTACTGCAGTTCTGCCATATATCACCATTGGGGAAAACTTACTAAAATGTAAAAGAAATCTCTCTGTAATATTTCTTACATGTCAATCTACATCTATTTATAAATTTTATATATAAAAAGTTTAATTCAAAACAAAGTAAAAAATTCAATATTAAAATTTGTTTTGAAATAATGTTTGCTTATAATCCTTTACTACAGGGCCTTAATTAGGAATTGTAATATGGAATAATGAGGCATTATAATTATGCATATTTTTAAATTAATACCAATATGATTAAGTTATTCCAATAATTTTCACAAAGACATCAAAAATTTGATCTAAATAATAAAATGTCCAAAGATCTACTAAAGTGATTAGTGATAGTAAATCCTAGGGAAATAGTGTAATTTAACTTCCAATATTTGCATACATATTCAACTGTGTTTATTAGATATGCACATAAACTATAAACTTTCAAAATAGAAACATTTTATAATTTTGAGTTGAGAGTAATTGTATATTTATTAGACAGTCATTTCTAGTAGATTATTTTAAATGGACAAATTTCACACCATTAATTGGTTTGTAAGTTGCAAAACTAAAAGTGTTTCATATCATTTCTTAGGATATAGTTATAACTTCAGGAATTACTTCCGTCTCTTCCTGTTTACATACTACTGGATTGGCAAAAAAATTCGTTCGGGTTTTTTGGTAAGATATTATGGAAAAACCCAAATGAAAATTTTTGGCCACCCCAATACTAAAAATTCTATGAAAATTATAAAATTGATGTAATTTAATAAAAATATTTTATTTTTTAGTACATAGTAGATTCCAAACATTGTACACTATGGAAATATTAAGGGTCAATACATAAGTTTAATACATTTGATGTATTTGAAATTCCTCAGTATGAAGTTAATATACCAAAGTGTTCAGTTAATATATGAGAATATTTTAATGTGGGTATTTTTATCAGATTTTATATTTATTATTTTACAATACATTATCAGACCCAAGCCTCTTTTCATAGGTTGCAATTTGTAATATAACAAAATATTTTTCAAATTATTCACTGTATAAAACATTTTATGTACCTCTTAAATTGTACAGATATTTTTTTCCCCAAGATAGTATAAAAAAGCTTATTTGGAATATCACAAAGCTTGCTGTCAAAGCTTAGTTGCAATAATGTTACATCTTCTTTTAAATCATTTTCCTTGAAAACCTAAGACACATGAGAGATTTCATTGGAGATTAATGAATAAATAAAAAAGACTACCTTAAAGAAAATCTTTCACCTTAATATATAGTAGAGTGAAATAAGAATGTAAAAGCCCACTAATCATCAGGGAAATGCAAATCAAAACTGCAATGAACTATCAACTCACACTGGTTAGAATGGCTATTGTCAAAGAGACAAGAAATAACAAGTGCTAGTGAGGATGTGGGGAAAAGAGAACCCTTGGGCACTTTTGGTGGGAATGTATTTTGGTGCAGTCACAATGGAAAACAAAATGGAGGACGTTGTTCAAAAAATTAAAAACAGAACTAATACATAATCCAGCAATTCCACTTATGGATATTTACCCAAATAATACAAAAACACTAATTCAAAAAGATATGTGTCCCATGTTCATTGCAGCATTAGTTACAGATTCAGTTTAGCTAAATAATTATTTATTAATGCTGTGTTTCCACTCCTGTTTGTGGTAGGTGGGATACTTTCAGGGAATTATGGAACCTCTTTGGGGGAATCAACAAAACACAACCAAATTTACTAAGAAAGCATTATAAAATGAATAACAATTAAAGGTAATATAAGCACAACAGCTCTAATTTATTTCCTCCATTTAGAATGCTGTCCCTAGTCTCTAGTCATCTTTCAAAATTTATCATATATTCGGGCAAGCTTACTGGGAAACATAACACTTCAGTAAATTTCTAAGGTGAGTCAGGCACCCACATCAGAGCTCCCACAACATCCTCTCCCTGCCCTTTTCATAGGACTTAGCCCCACTGAACTGAAATTATTGAGTTACCTGTCTGTGACTCTGGCCAAACAGTGAGCTTTTTAGAGACAAGCTATCACAGCACTTGGTGGGCTGGAGTGGAGATTTCAGAGGTGATGTATTACCCAGAACTCAATTCGTGTTTATTAAAGTGAATGAATGAGGGTTAACATTCATATTAACACATTCTTAATATTTAATCTAAAAAAAAAAGTTTTAATGACTTTAAATCCTTTCAAAAACTGGTTCTCATCTTAAAATAGAATTATCACTTCATTCACTGAATTTTTAAAGTGATTTTCTCAGAAATATCACTACATGTGAAAGTGTTTGGGAAATATCTCAAATCTCCCAAGTATTTCCTGACATCCAGTAAGTAAAATATAAGTAGTCGGTCCAGCAACTCAGCTTAAGATGTACTTGAAATTTCTGACAAGTCACAAATATGGAGAAAACAAAATTTCAAGATAAGGTAATTGATCATTTTTCTAACAAAAGATAAACACTGAAAGAGCTATTAGCCAAAATTGCATGTGAAAGAATGGAAATATCATTAATAAATCAAACCTAGAAGTTAAATATTTCTCTTAAGTATTAATATGCATCATATCAGTGTGAAACAGCCAGTTTTCCATATAAGAGGTGAACAAAAATGTGAAAGCTAGTATTTAAGAAAGAATCCTGCTTATTCTGTTACAATAATCTCTACAGAGGAAGGAGGGCTGGCAAATTATTATTACTGACATCACTTGCCTCCTGATATGACGCACTGAGAACACCATATCATTTTTGTGGTATTCTTGTCAAAAACGTCTAACGTGAATCTAATCATGAGAAAACATCAGAAAAACTCAAACTGAGGGACATTTGTAAAATAACTTCCTATACTATTCATAAACGTCAATGTCATGAGATGCAAAGAAAGACTGAGAAACGCCTAAAGAAAAAAAAAGGAAAAAAGAAGCTAGAGAGGCACAATCACTGAACGTAATACATGACTAGGGATTTTCTCTTGCTATAATGGACATTATTGGTACAACTGACGACATGTGAATAAGGTTTATAAACAGGGCTGGCTTCGTGGGCATGTAACCCGTGTAGTCACACGAATGCCATGCACAAAAGGATCAACACTTTGGGTTAAATGCTCTTCATTAACCATGTTGACATTCTTCATAATTTTATCTTTGCATCTGTGTTTGCATGTGAAGCCCAATGATACGACAGAGCACGTATATCACTGTGCTAAAAAAAGGTAGTTTTTTTTTTTTTTTAGCAACTGTGGTTACAGGTAAAAGTTTAATATTTTGGGTAATGTGGTTGAAGGATATACAGAAATTCTTTGTATAATTCTTGCAATATGTCAAATTAAAAGAAGAAAAAATATCCTGTTCTATCTAGCTCACCTCTCAATACTACACATTTTTATAACCTAGGCTTAAAGAATTACGAAAATAAAGTTATGGAAAAACATGTTATTTTAAAGTGTCCAACACCAATTCTTTTAAAATAATGAGTAACTGAAAACAACTTTTAGAGTCTTAATTTTTCTTCCCTTACATTTGCCAAAATGCTGATTTAAGCAATTATTTTTCAAAAAGAACATTACACACATACACACACATGCACACACATTCATCTGAATTATTGTAAAAATCTAGTATATCTATACTCATAGACAAAAATGTAACTATAATGTGTTACCTTTATTCTAAACTTCCCTTTCTGTGATCCCTTAATTAAACTCTGGATTAAGTTTTAGTTCTACGAAAGGCTAAATATTCGAAAAGTTCATTTTAAAATGTCAGAATAACACTTCTTTAAAAGTAAGGCACAGCAAAACCCATTCTTCTTTTGGATTAACCTTACAGATCAAATCATTGTCAATAATTTTTATTTTAATAATAATACAAATCAAACATAAAGATCAATGCAATCATTTTTAGAGTTCCAGTAAAGGTATATTATCTAATGCTTACAAGTCACTTTAAAAAGAAAGTATTGATATAGCATTTTATTTTCTGGTTCAAATTTTGGTTAAAAGGGCTTATGGTAATCTTTTTTTAGATATTGCTTAAAAAGAATAAAAAATGAATGAGGTGACTTTTTGTATAACGGAAACATTTAGACCTCTACACAATCTCGTTTTTTTGGATGGCTTTCTTTCATTTAGTTCAACTGGTCTAGGGTTTTGGAATTGTGAATTAATTAAGGTTATCACAGTGCCTAATTTTTTAGACATATCAAAAATGAAAATAAATGATATTTTTCCTGCTTGATAAATATGAAAAGGAAAAGTTTGGGATGAGACGGACATAGTTATCATAAAATTTTTCAACAAAACTGGAATTTTCAGTGATTTTTCTCAAAATATATCTTTGCTTTTATTAAAAGATAACTGGAGAAACAAACTAATAAAACAAGTAGAGCTAGTCCTGGGGCATAAAATGCCAGTATCAGATTTCCACAGCCAAAATCATTGTTCTTATGACGTGTTAAGAGTCAAGACAAAATTAATAAGTAAATTGTACTATTTAGACTTAAAAGTCAATATATGTAAGCTGAAGATTCAACAGCTTTCTTTATTACTAATGACTCAAATTAATCTGTAAGAATAATTTTAAAACTGTCAGAAATAAGCTTAATAGCTTGTTAGATTTAGCAAGAGGAAATACACTTTGGCATCATATAAACTCAGTGTTTTCTTATTGAAATTCCAGAAAAAAAATAAAAATCAGGCTATCACTGAATTTAGGTTTGAACCTCGGTCTATCTAAAATCATACGTATTAGTTTCAAGAATTTTAAAGTTCATCATTACTGACTCTTTTGTAGTTTATATAAATAAAATAATCCACGTTAAAAAAAGCAATTTCCAAGTTAAATACTGGTAAGCAGGGGACGTTTTCACAAGGCTTAAGCAAGAAAACCAAGCTTCAGTCCAAAATCAGTCCTCCATACCAGTAAGAGCTGGAAGATAGATGTGGGGCTTCTGGTAGCCTATTCTCACAAGCAGGGAATGATCAAATTAATCTCTGTACAGTCTACAACCAGGCAAGTCTTTACAAGCAGTAGAGAAAGGGGAAAAAATGGACAGCAGCTAATACCCCCATGAGCTACAAATACCCAGGTGCAGGGTCAGTAGTTTAAAATAGCCTTCTCATTGGCCAACTGGGGCCCAGCAAGAGAAGTAAGGGCCAAACTTATAAGCCTGGCACATTTGGAATTCATTGTTGGCAAAGAGAAGGGAAAATACCCACAAGAAGAAAGCATACAGAAGAGTATAATAGTCAATTTAATGCAGTGTTCACAAGAATCTTGCTGGAAGTTAAATTTTGTAAAATTTCTCTGAGAATCACAGATCCATCTTATAAATAGTAATAAGACTTTATTTTAATATTTTTTAATCTTATTTTCCTTTCCTTCTCCCTCTTCCCCCTGCCCTCTACGTCACAAAATATGATATAATGTAGACTCACCATGAAGTGTACTTAGACTAGATGGTTATTTTTCCAGATGCATTCCTCATAAATATAGTCCACAAAATGTTTGTTATGGAGAACCAATTTATAATTTTGAGTCTACGACTTACAAAAGAATCCCTTCATTTACTAATCTATTCTCTCATTCTCTAATGAATTCATTAATTCTGTTATAGAGTACACACACATATACATAAGAATGCAAGCCAAAAGAATTTTTATAGCTTTAAATACAGGCATTTGTGAAATTAATGGCAAAGTATGTACATTACATATGAGCTAATCCAGTCTCCTTCACCTCTTGGGATTTGACTCTCTTTGCCTTTTCCCAATCCTTTAAGATGTTCTATAGTAATGACAGAGAAACTTATTACAGAGCTTTGTCTGGAAGGTAAAACTTTGTCTGGAAGATGCAATGTAAACTAAAAATTGGTTTACAAAGCTGGCGTTTTCTTTTGTTTTTTTTGTGGACAACTCTGAGACATCATCAAGATGTTACAAATAAAGAAAGATTGTGAGAACCTCAGACCTTGAAGTTTGAGGGTTTCATAGAACATAAAGGAAGGAAATTAAAGGATTAACTACTGTTTTTATTGAATTATGCTTTCAGACTCTGTCCAAATCTTAAGGGGCTGGGAGTATTCTCTCATTATGGATTTGCACAAAGAGAAAATTAATATGTGAAAGACTAATGACATATCCTCTTCTGCAATATCAAAGCAAATTATTTTTTAAGCATATTACTTTAGGATAATTCTTCAACAGTTTTTTTCCATATGGCTCTAACCTTGGCTTCCAGTTAGAAAAAAATTACCTGAAATTATCTTTATTAATTCTGCAGAAGTACAATAAAGTACTATAAGGTTTCATTGTATCAGATTTAGGCACTGAATACAAATTTTATCACTGAAATCCAAGTACAGAAGTCCTGCTGAATTACTTATACAATTACTTGCCTAAATTGAATGCCATAGGAATGAAATAAAACCTACACAAATCTGACTAAAGTAATCATATCCATAACATTCATAAGGTTATTTTTATCCTTAGTTGTAATATAAAACCTTACACCCCATTTTATGACAGTTGGTTCCATGGAATGATTTGTGGCATACAGCATACTGTTCTAAGCTAAAGGAAATATCAATGACATCATTTAGCCATTACAGGAGATAAGCTCACCTATTAAAGAACAATACTAACAGTGTTTTATTTTACTAACCTGACATGTCGAGCAAGTTGCACAGAATATTTTCTTCTACAAACACATTATAGTTAAAATATTTGAACTACTCTTGCCTCTCCCAACATGAATGCATAATATTGCAAAGGTTTAATAATTGCAATGATTTATCAGCCACATTACCTAGCCTGTTGTATTTTGATAAATAAGAAAAGGACAAATTTAAAATATACAAATCTGGAAATGACTTTTTAAAAATAAAAGTGGATTATCTATTAACGCAGACATATTAAAAATAATTTTAAACACAAAAAAATCTGTATGTTCACCAGAGAAAAACATCTTAATAAAATATTGCCTTCTCTATCTCCGTCAGTAATATATATCATCTTTAAAATGTACTAACTCATAGACGTGGCATGTAGTCCTCACTAACATTACAAAAAGTAAGGCATTTGACCTTGAAATTTAACCACTCGTTATTCTTATAGGCAGGGTCAAAAGTCACAAAAGAAACTATAGCAGCATAGATGGAGATTGTATTGTGTAGCATTTTGGTCTCAGCTTGGATTCAAAGCTTGCCTTTCCACATGTTAGCTGTGTAATCAACCACAACTTTTTTCTCCTTAGTTTTCTCAGCAATAGCATAAAGAACAAATAGAATCTGTTCTCACAGTTAGTGTGAAAACTGAACAAGGTTTTATATACGCAAATAGCAGGTGTGCAAGTCCTTCTCAATAAATGTTAACTATTTTCATTACGAATATTTTTACCATTTCAGTGAATGAACGAAAAAACTGCTTAGGTTTGTTTGTTCCTGGTAATGTCTTTGACTTCTTTTCAAATACATTTTGCTGCACTGAATAAAATACAATGTAACCATAAGTCACATCTGGCAAAGAGCATTTCTGTAGGCTTAGCATTATAGTGACAACCAGATGTTGAATTATACAGAATAAAATGCATTCTTTTTCTGCTGTGGCTTACAACTACACTGAGTAAGGGTAATTATCAATACTTAGAAAGCTTAGCATTTGGCAATGTGAAAAACATGTTTTGCATTTAATACAAAGAAGCCTCTCAACATAAGAATTTGGTAAAGTTAGGATCAAATCTAAATTTCACTTTGCATCCCTAAATTTAAAAAAATCTGTCTTACAGCCAGTACTAATATTTACTTATAATTTTATATTGTATATTTTTTACTTCAGAATTAAGAGGAATTTGAATCACAATAAGTGATATATACCAGAATACAACCTGGTGTTCCATTGGGCTTAATGAATAGTTCTCATGCCATAGGAATGCTTCAGTCTTAACAAAACTTAACTCTTAACAAAAGTTTTTATTGTCATCATAAATCTCAAGTTAAAGAATCCCTTTGGGTATTACTACAGATATGTATCAGGACTAGGTAGATCATAACTAATACAATTAAGTGCTAGGAGTCTACAAATAGTACCACTTACAGAACTGTGCCCTTTTATTATACATATAATAATATGAAATGTAAATAGTTACTATAATACTAAGTGCAATTAAGACTGAGTTCCTGTCACACATGGAAAAACTTATCAAAGCCTATGAAATTTTTGTTTCCTTTCCAAGTGGAATTGTTCATTCACTGTAAAATCAAGTCGTTTTTTAATTTGCCAATATTTTTGTGTTCTCCATGATGAACAAGTAGCAGTGTTTCCAAAGACTTGACATCTACATTCCCTCCTCAATTAATCCCATCTCTTTTCAAAGAGGTAAGTAGTTACTATGAAAAGTATTCAAGCCCCAGTCTGGGAGAGGGTTTAGCAAAAAACTTCTGGTCAAGTGGAGTGCATTGTAAGCATACGCACCACATCTTTATTTGCATCTCAGTTGTCTATATACATATATATCATCACTTTCTATTTTATTCTCATGAGTATTTCAAATATTTTTAATATTCTTTTGTAGTATTAGGACACTACTAACATACTAGAGTTCTAAAAAGACAAAAAGCTTTTTATTTAAGGCATTATTTAATCATGATTCTGATACTTTTTGAAAAAATTACTGAAAACATGAATAGATTTTCCCTTTGACTGATATTAACCAAACATTTTTTGCCAAGGAAAAAGGTAAACATGTTATCAATTTAGACTAAACTACTTATATACACTATCAGGATTTTTAAATTTCATTCAGAGTGATGATAAAAAATTGATGGATTGAAAGTTTCCACTTCTTAGCAGTAACACCTAGTTGAGGCATTCTCTATTAATAAATATTAAAGCCAGAATAAAGAAATGTCAAATGATATGATTCTAAACTTTTTCAGATAAGTTGTTTTAAATGTAATTAAATAATTTTTTACAGACTACGGATTTATTCTTGTATTTCTGCAGACCAAAAAGTTAGCTGCAATTGGAAAAAAGCAAGGTACTATTCCCCTCATAGTAGCTGAACAGGAAAGACTACAGATGCATGTACCCCACAATGACAAGGTTTTTGGGGGTTTTTTTTCCCACAAAGCTGCTACCTTTCTCTAGAACATTCCTCTTCAGTCCCCAGGGAGGCCTTCTCTGAACCTATCTAGGTTAGGCTTCATATTATATATTACATATATACTCTTTATTATTATAATGGTCTCAAAAATATTCTTCTTTTCCTTAGAGAAGTTATTTCAGTTTGCTATTACACATTAATTAGTGAAATTACTTGAGTGATGTCTGTCTCTGCCAATAGACTATAAACACCATGGTACCAGGAACTTGCTGACTAATACATATACATTAACTAAAACAGAGCACAGAGTAGGTGTTATGGAGTAAATTGCTCCCTTCCAAAATTCATACATGATTGTGTTTGGAGATGGGGCCTCTAAGAAAGCAATTAAGGTTAAATATCATGAGGATGAAGCCCTGATCTGATAGGATTAGTGTCCCTACAAAAAGACCTCCCTCCCTCTCTCTCTCTCCGTGAAAATGTAGGGAGGAAAGGTCATGTGAGGACAGTAAGAGGGCAGCCACCTACAAGCCAGGAAGAGAGTCCACACCAGGAACCAAATAGACAGGCACTGTGAGATGGGACTTCTAGCTTACAAAATTATGAAAAAATAATTTTTTGTTGTTTAACCCACCCAGACTATGGTACTTTGTTATGGCAGCCTGAGCTGACTAATACAGTGGATAACTAAAAACATGTATTGAATGATTGACTGAATAAGTGAATGAATAAAAGATAGGAAAAACAAAAACCTTTTCTCTAAATTCATGAGAAAGAACAGCATTTAATGTAACTTTTGGCACTTGCCAGCCTTTATTCACTCTACCACAGGTAAAAAATGTGACTTATCTAACTGATGAGCTTAGGAAAGAACCTGACATATCCGGCTAAATTATTTTCCCTCTTCCATCTGTGGGCAGCCAGGCACACAAAGGAAACACAGATTCTAGTGTATTATTCCATACCATAAATTTTACAGTGGCATCACCCTACATGGGGAGGCCTGCATGTATCCCTCTGAGCTTGACACCGCTTAATTCCGGGATGCAATGTTAGGGAGCTAACATTGCAGCTATATGCATAAGCTACATTCTCCAGTCACTTTAATCAACATTTTGACCCCCATCTACACAAATATTTGCCTAGCTCTCACCCTGATTAAACCTCACATGTGGAAAAAAACACGCTACTTTGGGGGCATATCAAATCCATGTAGATGATATTACTATTGTTTCAAAATAGAATGGGTCATCAAATATTCACATCATCAATGAGAACTGATATAGAATTTAAAAAAATAATTTGGGATACATAAGTGTTTAGTGTTGAAGTACTAATTTTTGTCATGCAGGTAGACATTATACTTTGCATTTCAATAAACAAACAACCCCCCCAATAAAAATAAAGAGACAAAAATCAGAAAATAAAAAAGGTCAGGGTTTGGCAAACTACAGCCCACAAGATTAATCTGCCACACTGCCTGTTTTTGTACAACCCACAAGCTCAGAATGTTTTTTGTATTTTATAATAGCTAAAAGAAGAATATTTCATGACATGTGAAAATTATATGAACCTCAAATTTCTACTTAAGTTTTATTGGAACACAGCTATGCTCATTTTTTAGCATATTGACTACAGCTGTCATTGCACTATGACAGCAGAGTTTAGCAGTTAGGACAGACACCACATGTCCTGCAAAGCCTAAAATGTTTACTATTTGGCCCTTTATAGAAAAAGTTTGTTGATATCTGCAACAGACCAATGGTCTGTAAAATGATGTTTAATTTTAAAATCTGATCCACTGGCATTCTTACATGACTAAGTATTCATAGAGAAGTACTTAATCTATGTTATTGATTCAAATATACATTACAAGTTTTTGAACTATTTCATGAGAAGTATTAGCCTAATTAGCATTTTCTGTATTTAGAGATGAAGATGTAGAAAAATATTTGTTCTTATTTTTACTTATTCTTGTCAAAAATGTCACCAGATCACATGCTCCTTAAAGCTTATAAATTCAGACAGTGACAAACTTAGCATAACTAAGCCTATAATAGGTGCTCAATAAAGCACCACTACCATCATACAAGAAAAATTCCTTACCTGAGCAGGTCTCTACTGTTTCTACAGCACAAACA
The DNA here is from genome assembly GCF_005190385.1 of Monodon monoceros. Lineage (NCBI taxonomy): Eukaryota > Metazoa > Chordata > Mammalia > Artiodactyla > Monodontidae > Monodon > Monodon monoceros. Next base: position 57,116,330 of record NW_021703777.1, read on the forward strand.
TTACCCGGTCATGCCTATATATATGTAACACATTTGTTTTCCAGCATATGCTAAATATTACATTTCTATAAAAAATGAGACAGGAATGTAGCATAACAGTTTAATGATTATTATCCCCATTTGTGACCAAAGTGTATTCTTCAAAAATAAATCTGCAAATACATTTTATCTTTAGCGATCAGTGTCTTCAACTACTTTTTACTGTATCAATTTTTTTATGTGTCCAATGTTTTGTGTTCTGGTGTTTTTTTTTACTTTTTGGCCGTGCCGTGTGGCTTTCAGGATCTTAGCTCCCCCAGGGATCGAACCCAGGGCCCCGACAGTGAAAGCCCAGAATCCTAACCACTGGACCGCGAGGGAATTATCTTTATGGGTCCAGTGTTCTTAAACACCTTGAATTACTCAATCTCATTTCTTCCTTGAGACTCTTTTCATGTTGATGATAAAAATTAACTTAACAAAAATGGAATTTTAAACAGTTGTCCTAACCTAAATATTCAAAATGAAAGCTTATAAGCAAAAGTCCAGTACTACAATTCTATCTACACATTTTCTAAAAAATTTTCAGTGAAAAAAAAAATCTTCTTCCATATGCATTATCATGAGTTCCCTAAAGTCAGATTCTGCAGATGTGTTAAAAATGAAAATCATAAATAAATTTTAAAAACGTAAAAGGTACTATAAAAATAATCATTTAAAACCTAATGAAAACACAGCATCCACATGAGAATTAAAACAGACCTTTCAGTGTACTGCACAAACATGTGACATACTATTAAGCAAATATAATTAAGGACAAGGGAGCTGGACTTTTTTTTTTTTTGGTAACTTTAGCTGCACATATGGAGCATTTTGTTTCACTTCTGGTTTACTTTCTTTTAATCAAAGACCCCCACTGTAATGCCTTCACACAGGGCTCAGTGTTGTGGTTACCATGGAAACCATAATTCTGAATGTCCTAACTTGTGTGATTAAAATTTAACACAAAGTAACATTGATAGTCTCCCTCATTTCCACTACCACCAATATCCAATTCTAATTAGTAGCACAATAACTGGTTTGGAAGGAATAAAGAGCTCTGACTACTATAGCCTCACATCGCCAGTTATTCACAGGGAATCTCATGGACAATCTATAGTGATGGCTCTCTTTTACAAAATGCCAGGTTTAAACAGGGATTATTTCTAGTTGACTTTCTAGTCTTCTGTACAAAACAAAGTATATCATTTTTCTTCTTTCTTATACTGTGAGTTTTTTTAATTCTATATTTATTTCATTTGACTATTCCACTGGAGCAGAAGCTTTTTATGATAACTATATTCATTTCTATAATTATTACACTGCTTTCAGCATGGAATTAACTCTTCCAGCTATATTAATTATTAAGATATCACATATGCAAAACCTTTTTATTTAACTGAGGTTTAAAAATTCAACTAGATCTTTCCCCTTTTCTTCATTTTTAAAATGAACACTCTAATAGAAGCTGATAAACTCTCAGTACTCCATTAAGGAAATATATGCTCTCTTGCTGATTATTTTGATTTGCAGAAAATTACATTGTCTCAGGGGCACACTTGCACTGATCATGTGCCCTGGTACTCATCACCTCTACTTAAAACTAAGTACAAATTTACTGCATTCGTCAACACAACATTTTAAATCTGGAAATTATACCCTGCCATCCTGACTGAGCTTCTTGTCTACCTTACCATATATAAGAGCAAACATGAATGACATTCCTTCTCACTTCAAAAATCCCAAAGGAAAGAGTTTAAGTTTGTAAAGCAAGTGGGAAGATTTAAATACGAAACATTTTGCACCAGTAAGATACCTCAGTCATTTAGTTCAATGATCTCAGATTTTAGGGTAGAAATTCAAGTCCATGGAAGTAAAATCCTATCTTTAATATGTACTAATAGAACCAGTACTAGTAGTTTTAAGTACTCATTTAGTATTTGTATTCATTACAAAGAGTGACATTTCTCTTATTATTAGTTGATAACTTATTCTACTTTTATTTACAAACCTAAATACATTAAAAATATAAAGTATATATAATATTTGTAAAATAGATCTTGAAAATTAATGAGATTAGCCCAGAAGATGAAATAGGAATAAATTAATAATTCTGTTATACATTATTGTCTAATATATGATTTATGTCATTTAAAAATTGGATTTCATACGGAAAATAATCCACTTTAAATATTGCATCTTTAACCATAAAAACACACTTTCAACATCAATGCCAAACTAGTCAGCAGTGCCCTTTTCTAAATTATATTAACTCCTATTATGAAAAATATAAAAAATCATCTCTATTCCTGTTTCACACAGTTCATTTAGTGTTATTTATCTATTAGTAAAGATCTGAATACTAATTGAAGTAAGCAATTTTCATTTCAGATATCATGACATTTGAATAAAAAATAATTTTAGTATCATTGAATTCTATGGACAATTTCTATTTCCGTATACTTTCTACTTACAAGTAAGGGATTGTCCTGTCCTATAAATGGTCCATTCAGTACTTTTATTTCTAATTAGAATATGTGAATAAATTCAAGTAACCCTAGTATACATTACTCTTTCCTTTGCAACAAGAAAGAAAAAAGGACTGGTGTGGAGGGGGGGGCGGTCAGGGAGACAGTTGTAGAAGGAGAAAAAGCACATGCAAAAGAGAAGAAGGGAAAAAGAAAGAGAGGTTTCCTTTATTTAAATGTTCTCTACATCACATATGATTTGCTAATTTAAATGAATATTCAATTTTCACAGATCCTTTGAATATGTTGGTTCATATTTCAAGGGTATACCAAGGAAGTCCAACATGTGTTTTAAAAAAAAAAGGTGTTCTGTACCAGTGGTTCCATATATGGTGTGAGAGGACAAAAGTACAGAGGAAGCCAAAAAGGTGGAGTGGCCAGCCAACCTAGGGAAGCCAGGAAAGGCAGAAGAGAAGATGCTACTTTACCAGGAATTAACTGAATCAGACTAAGGTTGATGGATAGGATTATCATGAATTAAACTTGCTAACCAAGTCCAGATGATGACTTTAAATATGAAATCCTTTGCCATGTTTTAAATGTTGAGACAAGAAAAAAGATAACTTATCTCAGTGAAAAAACTACGTTGTTCAAGTTGAGCTGTGGTGCCATTTACTGTCAATACATTTACAGAGACTAATAATTCTCACCTTCTGATATCTAATGAAGGGTCTGCTTAAATGGATATTTTCAATCGATCAAAATCCAAATTCAAAGCTAAAATCTCATATTTTATATGGAATTTTAGATTTCCAAAGCCTGATTTCTTACTTAATAAATTATTTTATCTCATTCAACTATTTCTTAATTTTAACTCTTAGACATTTCACAAAGGACACTGACAAATTTTCAGGATTGTAGTTTGAGTGAAACATTGTTCAATGAATTTTTTCTCAAGGCAAAATAAAATATAGCAAAACTAACATTACCTTGTTATTTCACCATTCAGAATCTAACCTGCTGGGTGTGATAAAGTCTTCTAAAATACTATGAAGAATGGTTCATTCCAGAGCTTCCAACAGTTCCAGATTTACTTACCTGTTCAAAATATGGTTTGCTATGGTTCTCCAGCGACTGATTTATTACTCATCCATTCTATTTCTACAACTATACACTCAAAGGATCTTTGGAGTACAATACAGAGAAGAAGTAGAATCTTTAAGTTTTAAAATCCCTTCTTTGAAGAAATGATCCTTAAGGGATAAGAGATTCAACATAGCCCTCTGGAGCCTGAAAAGACCAGTTACTATTTTTACGAAAGATTAGCAACTCCTGCAGTTATTCAAATTTTCCCAAGATAGGTACTCATATGTGGCACTTACAAAACATAAGGAACAGAACAGGACTAATCTCAACCAGCATCTTAGAAACAGTGGTGTTCCAGCTCTACAGTGCAAAGGAGGGAAAAAAAGTTTGGTGAGGAAATAGACAACATAGCTAACTAGGAATTGAGAGGTAGGAAGATGATGTGAAATTCACAATTTTCTGGAGGATTCAGGTGGTCTCTGAAGGAGTTTTAAAAAGCAAAACCTCCAGAGACCATGTGCTTTCATATTTTCATATCCCCACATTTGCACCCATTTCTCTTTTGGATATCTTTTTTTTTTACTGTTTGGTTTTTAATGCTGACCAGACCACAGAAATGGAGGGTAATTCTGCTTCAATCACATTGGTCCTATTCCTTAATTTTTGTAAAATTATTTAAAATTTGAAATTGAGAAAGTTCTGTGAGAAGAACAAGAAGACAAAATTGTTATGGTGGAAAAACACAGAAGTTATATTAACATGCAAAAAAGAAAAAGTTTGTTGCTTTAAAATCCTAACTTTATACAATTTTGTAATAACTGGTGAATGACGATGCAATGATTTGATAATTTTTATATAAGTGAACTCCTAGAAACTGCACTATTGCTGTTGCTGTTATACATTATTTTACACTTTTAACATATCTTTATTATATTGGAAACTATGAAATATAAAACCTTATTCTACTAAATCAAATTTCCATTCATCTCAGTGGGTAGTCTCTTCTTCACTAGGTCAATGGATTATTAAAAATTTCATGAAAATATGTCTCCTAGTACCTGGGACATAACAGACACTCAGTGATGTGAATTTGAATGTGAGAAGCATCAAAAACACCAGTCAGGGACTTCCCTGGTGGTCCAGAGGTTAAGACTTCACCTTCCAATGGAGGGTGTGCAGGTTCAATCCCTGGTCAGGGAGCTAAGATCCTACATGTCTTGCAGCCAAAAAAAACAAAACATAAAACAGAAGCAATATTGTAAATTCAACAAAGACTTTTAAAACGGGCCACATCAAAAAAAATCTTAAAAAAAAAAAACACCACCAGTCAAAGCACTGCATGAATACATGTTATTGGTGTCAATTTATAAACTAATTTAGTAGCTGGAAAATACGTAAATTTATAGTTAATTTATAGTAACTACATTATACATTAATATAACAACAATAAAATTTTCCTCCTAGATAAGTTAAAGTTGGATGTTACAAAAAAGTCAGTGACGGAGGAAAGCCAAAAGTGTCTTGGTTACTCTTCATATTTACCTATATTATACAATATGTTGTCAGACATCAAAGCCCTTCAAATGATAAAATACTCAAGAATTCATTTCAGAGTCAAGATGGCAATGATTTTCCAATATAAGTCAAAATAAGAAACCTCTCCTTCCAGATTAGTATAATAGATGTTTTAATGTAACTTGATATATGTACATTCTTTAAAAAGTTTCAAAGTACCCAATTTTTGTTGCTCTATGGCATTACCAAAGATAGTAAAAAATGTGGGTTTTTTACTTTAAAGACTTTACCATCATTAACGGCAGAAATGGGCCAGCACTTTGAATTTGCATTCTAAATGTATGAACGATGAATATGCATAATCGGAAAAAATCTAATGCTATTTAATTCATTTAAACTTTTTTAGAAGTTTACTTTCTGCTAGAACTAAAGTTAAAAGAATTTTGTTACTGGATATCACATACGTACAGGAAATGTAGCAAGCATTTGAGTGAAAGGCACAATGTAAGTAGTCCTTCACAAATAAATCCTTTCCCTCTTTAGCTAACATAGGCTATAAGTAAATGCAATTTGGAAATAATCTCAGTTCAGATGTGATCTTCAGTTTATGGCGAATATAGTTTAGTGGAGATTCCATTAGCTCATTATTCCTTGTTTGTCTATTAGCATTAGCCCAAGGTGCTCTCTTAGAAGAAGGGATAAAAAAGCAATTAGTGTTACTCTTTCTAAACCAACAGTTGAGCTATTCCCCACCATATCAATGTTTTCTAAATTATATTAAATTTATTCCTTGGCATTCTATTGAAGTTCATACCAATTAAAATATTTTCAGCTATCACTTTCTTATCTATTACAAATGGGTTGCAATTGGCTATTTCTTAAATGAAAGCTCTAATTCATTGTGATATTTTGCTGAGTGGGTTTAACCTATTATAGCCCTCATTTTTTTTTTTTTTTTTTTTTGGTACACGGGCCTCTCACTGTTGTGGCCTCTCCCGTTGCGGAGCACAGGCTCCAGACGCGCAGGCTCAGCGGCCATGGCTCACAGGCCTAGCCGCTCCGCGGCATGTGGGATCTTCCCGGACCCAGGCACAAACCCGTGTCCCCTGCATCGGCAGGATGACTCTCAACCACTGCGCCACCAGGGAAGCACCAATAGCCCTCATATTTTTATTATATTTATTGCATAGGATTAACCTAATAGTATATTTTAACTGCAGCTAGAAACAGTCCAGTTGAGATAGAAAGCAGCTGAAATAACATAATACCATAAAGCAAAATTGTTAGAAGTGATTTGTATAGGATTTTGCCCAGGGATAACTTTTCAGAAGCTATATATTCAGCAAAGGTTTTATAATACACTTCCTCTGCTCTTTCCCTATTAGCAATTCTTCTCGAAGGTAGTATCAGAGGGAATTATTGCTACTATATTTACTGATACAGGTATAATGATAAGAAGCATTCATTGTCTTTGGATATTTATTTATGCCCAGAATAAATATCCAAACTTTCATTTTCAACTACTTATCACTAGATTATCCATAAAATGACAATCCAAAATATTACTAATTCAGTGTATTTAATCAGGGATGAAATTAAATTGAAATGAAAAAGAACTCTATTAAAAACTGCATTTGTGGAATAATTAATAACATCAAGGATTTCTTCACTCATGGCTGAGAACACTGAGACACAATATAAGAAAAAGTGTCTACAAAATTCAGTTTCTTCATTCAAATTGACAATGGAGAGTTTACATGATTATACATGCATTACCACCAAGTTTTATAAAACTCTAGCCATTCACAATTTTTGGCAACAAAGCAGCAAACAACTGCCTGCTTCCATTACACTTGTAAGAGGCAATTTGAGAAGCTACTCCCCAGGAATTAAATTTTGTGGATAAACATTTTAGCTTATTGCATTATTGTTCTCAGAATATTGAAGGCAGCACTAAGCCAAACCAAGAAATCCAATTTCTTTATTTCTTTTTTTTTCTTAAACAATTAAATTTTCCTCCACTAACACATCTTAGGACTCAAGAAAAAATGCATATAATGTGTATGAGATGAACTAGAAACATATAAAAGAAACTTTTGTTTAAGTGTAAAATTTATAATGTTTTAAAGAAGAAAAAATGTCCTCCTGAGCTAAATAAGTTCTAAAGGTATATATTTCAAAGGCTCATATAAAAATTCAGTGGAGAAAGTTCAGTATTTGGAATTTCATCAATGCTGAGAGCACTGGTGCTTGCAAAAAGTTCACAGAAGATGGAAGCTATCCGTTCTAACCCTCTATTTCATGTTTCTTATCTGATGGTTCTATCCCACCTTTAATGAAATTCTCACACTTCCAAGAGATGTTGTTCTTTAAAAAAAACCAGTATCACAATAATAGCTATATTATTAGGTCTCTACTAAATATATAATAATATTAAAAGGGTCTCTTAATGTACTTAAATTTCCTCAAGTATCTTTACCTAATACTCTATCACCCAGGAAAATTATACTCCCCAGAACAAAATATTCACTATTTTCTAATGAATACTCTTAAGAATATCTGTTCTCTTAGAATGTCTATTCTCTGTTCTCCAGTAGTAAAATCCTTCCCATATGCTACCAATTCTGCAAAGCTTTACTAAGCCTTTTTATTCAGAATTACTTACTTCCTTTTTCTCATGTTTCTATTATAGTATTTAGGACATTATAATGTATCTAGTTTTACATGTTTCTGTATCCCCAGCTACACTTGTGATTTTCTCTATGTCAGGACAGCATCATCATTCCAGAACACAGCAGAGGTCTTACGCACACTAGGCACTAATATAATATGTACTAAATTTTTTAAAAGCAAATTAAAATTAATGTTTTAATCTTCATTCCTCTTCAAGATTTACGATGACATTCTTTAGCATTTGAAACATGTTACTTAATGTAGCAGTTATTCTGCATTAAGCAAATGTAACCAAAGATGATGTTTTTAATCAGTCTCCTTTTCTTGTGATTATATAAGCTTGAAATTGTTTAGAAAAAAATGCATATTTATTCTGAAAAAAGTTGAGAATTTATTATGAAGCCTGTGTTTCGTAATTAACAGGAGGCACTAATTCAATAAGTTTTTATTGACATTAGAAATTCCGGAAAAATCTTAAAATACAATTTTCAATAAAGATCTCTAACACTAAAAAATGGAGATATCAATTTATATTTACTCATGTAAATACTTAATATAAAACAAAATCCAGAATTTTTCAAATTACTTAACTTTTTAAAAATAATAGGGAAATTAATGATTCTATAATAGCCAAGCTTTCTAGAATACCTAGTGGATTTCTTCCAAGCACCAAAACTGTTTTTCAAAGTTACATGTATTTTTTAAAAGTCTTTTAAAATGTACCGTATATATCCATGCTTTCTGACAAAGTATATTAAACACACACAAACGAACTTTTCTTTCTCAATGACCCAATATCACCACAGAATTGCAGTATCCTATTTTTTTAAGAGCAAGAAGGTCCTTTATGGATAATCTAGTACTACCCTCACTAACTGGACAAAAGAGAATACTATAATCCAGAGAGATTATATGATGTGCCCTAGGTCTCACAGCAAGTTAATGGCAAGACCAGGCCTAGAGGGAAGGTAACCTGATCCAGAGGTGTTCCTAATAGAAACCACATTTGTAAAATATGTATAATTCAAAGGCTCTTAGATACATATGGAAACTTTGCTCTGACATATAATAGATCCAGACTGCTACGTTTACTAAATTTTTTATGATGACTTTCAGTGGTTATTTGGTCCCCATCCTTAATATACAGATTCATGTTTAGTTTTTAGTATTTCTACTTTTTATAATTTTTATTTTCATCTCCTGGGTCTTGGATGCTAGACGACCAAATTTCTTAGGACATATTGTAAACTATTTTCTCAATGAGGGTCTTTTCTATGTAAAAAGTGCTTTAGTTAGAATAAAACAGTTCATGTTGCATCCAGTGCAGAAACAGTTAAGCTGCGGTTCCTGTGGTTAGTTGTTTGGGGATCACTTACTAATGGAAACAAGACACATTCCTAAAGAAAAGTGAAAAATATCATGGAAGGAAAAATCAGGAAAGCAGCATTTTCCACTTGGATGATATAATTTTTTCTACTTAAATTCAGAGACCAATAAAAGTAGGTCCTGCCATAGTCAAGCTAGTGTTAAAAAATTAACAGCTTAACTTAGCACTTGAAGATTAATGTTTTTGCACAACAATTTATATGATAACAATATCACATAAAATACAAATAAAATAGAAACAAAATACAGATAGAAATATGAACAATAAAAAATTAATATATACACTTATCACGATCCAGCAACCCAACTTTTAGGTATTTACCCTAGAGAAATGAAAATTTATGTGCACACACACACACACACACACACACCCCGCATATGAATGTTTATAGAAACTTTATTTTCACCAAAAATTAGAAACAACCCAAATGTCTTCAACAAGTGGATGGATAGTTGAACCGTGAGTCATCTATACAACGGAATTCTGCCCAGCAATAATGAATGAATGAATTATTGATATACTCCAAAACAAGTAAAAAAGGCATTATGATGAGTGAAAGAAGTTAGTTTCAAAAGGTTACTTACTGTATGATTCATTTATATGATATTCTGAAAAATTTGAAAATATAAGAATGAAGAACAGAATTGTGGTTGCTAGGGGTTAGAGACACAGGCAGAAAATGACCACAAAGGGGCAGCATGGGGGAAGTTTTAGGTGATAGAACTATTTTGTATCCTACTTGTGGTGATAAAAACACAGTTCTATACAAGTCTTAAATCTCGTAGAATTGCATGCAGAAGACAAAACAAAACAAATACTATAAGCATAGATACACAAATCTATAAAGACAGACAAATAACACTCATTATTTGCATGGGTATACACATTTAATAAAATTCCTCCAGTATTTACAAATTCCTAAGTAATTTTAAACACATACAGGCAATAAAAATTTTTAAATGTATATATTCAATTTAAAAATTATTAAAAAAATCCCTCTCCTGCAAAAAACAAATAAAATCAATAGTCAATAATGAACTATTTTTAGCTTTTTAGCTGTGGCACAAAACCCCAATCTATAAATATTTATGGCCTAGAGCAGATCTCTCTATATCCAACATAGCATCCCTGATTTAGGTAGAAAAGACCAGTCTTTTTGAACCATCATATTATTTTCAATGCCATAAATTAGAGGCAGCACTGGATAGTTTAAGGTAAAGAAGGTCTGGTCAGGTATAAGGTTCAGGACACAAGATTCTGTCCAGGGCACTGCCGGCTCAGGGTTTACCCATCAAAATAAGAAATAATGGAAAGTCAACATACAATTGTCCTAGAGGTTTGACTAAACTAGTATACTTCCCACATAATGTCCAAACTTAAGATTAACTATTATGTCAGGAAAAAACTGTATATCCATTTATAGTTTATTCTCAGCTAGTCTTTTTGTTTTATTTTTAATGTACTGAGTTAAAAAAAAAATGTTCAGGTATTTTCAAGATGAAAAAAACTAAAAGAGGTCTGGTTGCATTCCAGTATTATAGTGGACACTACCTTGTTTGCCAAAGCAGGAAAAGTCATAGGTGTCCAAAAAAGAGGAGATGAAGAATAAACTTTGCTTGCTCACCTAGTCAGTCTCTCTTATCACACAATTTATGTATAATTATTTTGAATGCTCAAAGTTTTTGAATTTTGTTTTCATTATATTTTACTTTCATTTTAGAGATTCAGCACTATTCTGAAATATGAATGTTTCAGGTTTAGGGTGATGAGTGTGGTAAGTTATAAAGTGACATGCTACTATATATAGAAATTGAAATTTGTAACAATTATCAAAGAAAATATATTTTTAATTGAAAATGATTTTCTACCTTACAAAGATTTTAATACATTTCCTAAATGGCAGGCTTTTATCAGACATTTAAAATATAACATTTGGGGCTTCCCTGGTGGCGCAGTGGTTGAGAGTCCACTTGCCAATGCAGGGGACACGGGTTTGTGTCCCGGTCCTGGAAGATCCCACATGCCGCGGAGCGGCTGGGCCCCTGAGCCATGGCCGCTGAGCCTGCGCGTCCGGAGCCTGTGCTCCGCAACGGGAGAGGCCACAACAGTGAGAGGCCTGTGTACCGCAAAAAAAAAAAAAAAAAAAAAAAAAATATATATATATATATATATATAACATTTGAAAATGACTAAGTAAAGAAGGTCAGTATTTAGGTAAATTGAGAGCTTATGGCAATGAAACCTTCTGGAAGGAAATTTTAACAATATGTATTAAAGGTTTAAAAAGAGTCATAAACTTAAACCCAATAATTCCACTGCTAAAAATCTATTCAAGGAAATAATCACTTATATACCAAAAGATTTATATAAATATACGTTTATCTCAGTTTCTCTCAGTAGTATTTATGTTGAGTAAAATACAGTACAATGCTAGTAAGAAGGTACTTGCCCACTTATGAGGCTACGAATATGTTTATGTATATTTATTTATTTAAAAAGATAACTAAAAATTTACACGAAAATATTAACCGCTGCTTCCTCTGGGTATGGGGTTATGGATAATAAACTCTTTCTTTGAAATATTTCTAAATTTTCTATAATGAGTATACACTGATTTTATAATATCTCATAAACATTTTAATGATTAAATTTTAAATTTTTGATACTTTAGAACAAAAGTCTTAACAAAAATGTTTAGTGAGAAAGCAAAAATACTGATTCAAGGATATTCAGTAATTGGTTATAACTTCTGTAACCATTATAAACCTTTATTAAAAATAGGTTATATAGGGCTTCCCTGGTGGCACAGTGGTTGAGAGTCTGCCTGCCAATGCAGGGAACACGGGTTCGTGCCCCAGTCAGGGAAGATCCCACATGCCGCAGAGTGGCTGGGCCCATGAGCCATGGCCGCTGAGCCTGCGCGTCCGGAGCCTGTGCTCCGCAACGGGAGAGGCCACAACAGTGAGAGGCCCACGTACCGCAAAAAAAAAAAATAGGTTGTATTTTTGTTTTGGTGAAATAAGTATTATTGTTGTTTTGTATAGACTCCATTTGCTATTCTTGCTTCACTGCCCATTGTATGGTTTAGATGGTGGCTGACTTTTGCCTTGCAAAACTGACTGGCAGCTATCATTCCAATGCCAGACTTATATTTATGCAAATTTCCAAAGGTCACCATTTATGCATGTAAATTCTGAAGGGCACTAACTATACAGCTGACAGATTCTGACAGCCACTTTATCTCCAAGAATGGGATAAGCAGGGATGACTGTCTGAATAATTAATGTGCTTTTGCTCTGCCCATGGCCAGTTTCTACATCCTGCACTTTCTGACTGTGGTTTTGAAATTAATTAGAAAATGTAATTTCATAGCAAGTCAAAATATTTTTTAATTCCTATAAACAATTGGGTAAAGAAGTGAGACATTAATGACCTTCAGTTTAAGGTGTTGTATTTTTAGAGATCATTTCTACCTAAAGATAAAAATTAACATCTAGCTCTGGACTTTATTTCTGTAAAACACAAGCATTATTATTTCTGTGAAACCATTAATTATTTCTGTAAAAAAACACACACAAAGAGCCCTGCTCCCTAAAGATCAGTAAAAGGCGTCACTAACCATGGGGTTGCCAGTTTCAAGCCTGAGACTTGTCCCACTGAGACTTCAACTCTCACTAATCAAATACAGTCACTAAGACTTGTCAGTTTTACTTTTTAAACACATAGTCTCGAATGTGTTACTACCACTCGATCCCCGGTGGTGTTGCCTTAAACCAGATCTTTATAATTCCTTACATGAGATATTGCAAATATTTCCCAGATAATCCTCCTTTCCTCTAGTCACACGGCCCCCCACACTGCCTGCTTCCAGAATTAACTTTCTAATATCCAAATCCATGAGCAAGGCCAGTGGTACAATATAAAAGACACAGAAAAGTAGAAATTAAAAGGATGCCGTAAAGAGGAAATATTTAAAATCCATCAACTAATGCGATGAGACAATAAACAGAATTGTGTGTAATGTGGTATTATATGATCTGGAGAAAAATAAAGCAAGAGAGGAGGGCAGGGAGTGCCCCCAGACAGTTTCCATTTTAAGTAGGTTGTTCAAGGAAGGCTGCCATGAGAAGAGGATATTTGAAGCCTAGGAAATAAGCCATGGGTGTAACTTGGGAGCGTGTGATTGGTAGAAGGAGCTAAGGCTCCTTCGTAGAGCGGTCTCTTGTGTTCAGCAAACGGAAATGGCGTCTGGAGGGCAGGGGAGGTTGAGGGTTGAAAGAGGCTCTCAGGGCTGTACAGTGAAAACAGTGGAGCAAGAAAAACAGGAGAATGTTGTAATTCTCCGGCCAAGAGGGGATTGCAATTTGGACCAAGGTAGTAGCCGAAGAGGTGCTCAGTAGCTAATGAATGTGCAATGTAGGTGAAAGAAAATTCAAGATGCACTTCAAGCATTTGTGCCTAAGGAATTGGAAGAATGGAGCCATTAACCAAAACTTGTGTGGGCATGATGTTCCTGAATTGGTTTTACTATTTTGAAAACTTGGTTTGATGCTTTGTGGTTGAATCCATACTAAGAGGTCATTTACTGTGGAGAATATATCTTCTCCAGTATATCTTTCCTTAAAGGTTCAAAAAATTATAGTTTATTTTAAAAACATTAAGTGTTTATAAGTGCTTAAATATACCTAGCTCTATCCTAAATGATATGTGGTAGATGGTTTTGTTAATCCCATATTTCTAATAAAGAAATGGAAACAGCGAGAGGATAAGTAACATCCTGAAGGTCATATATAGAATCTGTTTTCAAAACCTGACCTCTTGGGTTTCCCTGGTGGCGCAGTGGTTGAGAGTCCGCCTGCCGGTGCAGGGGAAACGGGTTCGTGCCCCGGTCCGGGAAGATCCCACATGCTGAGGAGCGGCTGGGCCCGTGAGCCATGGCCGCTGAGCTTGAGCGTCCGGAGCCTGTGCTCCGCAACGGGAGAGGCCACAGCAGTGAGAGGCCCGCTTACCACAAAAAAATTAAAAAAAAAACAAACAAACAAAAAAAAACCTGACCTCTTTAGTCTGCTTCCTCTCAGGTGTTTGTTTTTGTTTTTTTTGTATTTTGTTTCTAAAGAAGAATCTAGAGTCTCCCGGGGCTGATAGTGGTGGAGGGAATGACTACAAAGGGGCACAAGAGAACTGGGGGTGAAGGATATATTCTATACCTTGATTTTGGTGGTACGTTCTCACACAACTTTATGCATCAAAATAGACTTGTACATTACATAATTATATATCAATAAACCTGATTTTAAAAAATAATCTAACAAATAGCATAAATTAATGCATGTTGGAAAAACATATAATTTGTCCAAAGGCAAAACAAATCCCTCATACTACATAATTTGTTCTAATACTTTTTTTTTCTGGTTAAAATAATGTTTTTCATGTCATCTTCCAACAGTATTTGGTGATAAAGTAATACAATTTTATTTGTTGCCATATAATTTATCTTGTGTCATTTCAACCATTTTTACCACAGCAGGAAGAACTAGGGTTTTTTCCAATGATTTCATTCCTTCCCCCCAGGAAATCTCAAATAAGGCTTCTAAACATTTATCATAAATTTAGTGAAAATTTGTAAATGATTAGATTGAGCATGACTTCAAACATTGCTGAAAAACCCAGAGAGGTGTGCACTTGTGTTCCAGATGTTATTAAAAATCTTGCTATTAATGATGTTGTGTACTATATATACTATATTAATGATGCTGTGTACTTATACCGCAAGACAAATATGTCCTTAGGCCAAGTTTAATCACATATGGTATGAGATTATTTTGTTTTTGCTATCCTTAATAAATCTGAGTAGCTTATCAATGTTTATCATATAATAACTCTGAAAATATCCCTTAATAGGAATAGAGAAAACACCAGCTCTACCATTTTTTATTGTTGACTTATGCATGTATTGTTTAAATATGAGAACCAGTCTAGTTTAAATTTGGCAATAATTACATTGAATGCACTTACCCAAACTCATGTAACATCAGTACACTAAAATACTCTTAAAAACAAACACTGCTAGGGCTTCCCTGGTGGCGCAGTGGTTGAGAGTCCGCCTGCCAATGCAGGGGACGTGGGTTCGTGTCCCGGTCCGGGAGGATCCCACATGACGCGGAGCGGCTGGGCCCGTGAGCCATGGCCGCTGAGCCTGCGCGTCCGGAGCCTGTGCTCCGCAACGGGAGAAGCCACAACAATGAGAGGCCGGTGTACCGCAAAAAACAAAAACAAGAAAAAAAAAAAAAAAAGAAAAAAAAACACTGCTATCAAAACCCAATTAGATATCACTTGACATCCATCAGAATGGTTATAATTCAAAATGACAATAACTTTTGGCTAGAATATGATGAAATTAGAACACTCATACATTTTGGTGGGAATGTAAAATGGTATAGCCACTTTGGAAAGCAATTTGGAAGTTCCTCAAATGATAAAACATGCAGTTACCATATGACCCAGCAATTCCACCCCAGGTATATACCTATGAGAAATGAATACATATGTCTACACAAAAACTTGGATATAAATGTTCATAGTAGCATTACTCATAATAGCCAAGAAGTATAAAAAAAACCCAATGTCTGTCAACTGATGAATGGATCAGCAAAATGTGATATTATTACTATTATCCATGCATAAAAATTAAGTCCTGATTCACACAAGGGTGAAACTTGAAAACATTACGTTAAGTGAAAAGGGCAGATACAAAAATATTGTATGATTCCATTTATATGGTAAATTCATAGCAGCCAAAGGTATATTAGTGGCTGCCAGGGGATGGGGTGAGGGAGGAATAAGGAGTAACTGCTCGTGAGTACAAAGTTTCTTTTAGGAATGAAAAAAATTTCTAGATTAGATAGTGATGACAATTACACAACTTTGTGAATATACTAAAAACCACTGAATTGTATACTTTAAAAGGGTGAACTTACAGTACATGTATTATATTTCAATTAAAAAACAAGGAAGCAAACATTGTCAATCATTTAACACTGTAAAAATTCCTACAATTTTCCAGAAACGTCATATGTGGGGCCAGTAGCAGTCATTATATTAAATATTATAAGCCCTTTCTTTCTTATATTTCTTAATGAAAACAAGCATCAGGAGAGGTTCTGAAAATTTCTTCTCACAACCTTACAGATACCCTTGAGCACTCCATAGAGACAGCTTAATGGAAAATTAAGCATTCGTCTGGCAAACATGATATATTACATGGGCTGCTCCAAATCTACTTTTCCAGACTCATATCTTAACATTGTTCTACCACGTGTGTAACCCTTCAGCAACAAAGTAAATATCAATCCTTCAGTGGCCATCCCTTGCTCTATATGCTCTTTCACAAGCTGTTCTGTTAGTCTGGAATGCATGACCTCACCTTCTCTGTCTCAACAACCTCCTCAGTGAATTTCACAGCCTCCATGAAGGTTTCAAGAGCCTCCAGCAAAAGTGAGCTGCTCCCACGTTTGTTTCCTTAGCAGTTTGCCACTGACCCTTTTAAAATGTATACAGTAATTTCTATAGAGCTTCATATCTTTCCCACCAGCATTTAATTTCTCCAAAGCAAGACGTCTAAGTTTTGCTTGGCTTAATTTTTTTAAAAAAATGATTCAATCAGCCTAAATTTATTTCTTTCACTAAGTACCAAAAAACCCATTTTATTCAAGTCAGTAAAAGAATGTCTGTAAACTTTATCTGCCAACATATAGCTAGCAAATACAAATAAAGTAGATTCAATCATATCTATTCTGGAAAAGAGGGATAATATTATTTGTTTGCATTTGTGAATGTGTGCAGAAGAAAGCAGTGACAAAGAAATTAAAACAAAAATATCTAAAAGAAGAGACATCAAGGGGAAATTTTAGGATCTACAAAGGTGAGTGTAATGTTTTTATACTCTTAAGTTAGTACTCTTAGAGTAAAAAGGAAAATACAGAATCTTTGAAAATAGGTTTATAATGATTTATAGTACATACAAATTATATTAACAATTCAAAATTAAATGAACATGATTTTAATATAAAGAAAATAAAAAAGTTATTTCTACTTTTAAGCTGCATATTTATAAGAATTTACATTCTAGAAATTACAAAATTGCTTTAAGGAAGTTAACTTTAGTAACTTTAAGAAGAAAGGAAATTCCAATTTATTGTTGATTAATATAAAGGCCTGTTTAGCCTTCAAATGATTGCTGAAGAAGATGCAAATATGTGTTCTGGCCTAAGGTTATACTCCTTGAAGTCTCTTAGGTTGTACTCTATATATATATTTGTGATAAATAAAAACACTTTTGAAAAGGACGTGCTTTATGTTAAACAGCTTGGTCTATAAAATGCATACATTTTATTTCCTAATATTGACATTCACTATCACAGATATGTAATTGAGAGCAAATGGAATGAATTAAGCAAAAATGGCTTTAATGAACTGTGTCATATACATGTACTAATTTCTTAAAAATCTGAATAGTTATTCCATATTAGTTAAGAGAGTAAGACAGCAATGTGTCTTTTAAAGGAGGTAGAAAGCTACTGAAATTATTTATCTTTAGTAGCTCATTTATTTTTCATACAGCTGGAGTACACTTCCCCACAACAGCAAATACTTTGAAGTATATTATTTACATTTTTGTTCACAAGAAACGTCTATTTTCCAAAAATATGTAAAATTTCATTTCAGTAGCCCATTAAACAATGTTAAATTTTCAATATGATACTTATAAAAACAGATACTAACTTGAATATAAACATATTAAATACACTTTGAAATTACTAACAATCATGATTCCCAACAATAATTTAATAATTACCTTAATTTGCTCTTCAGTTGCTAAAAATCCATGTTTTTTTCCTCCGATTTACTGAACATTTAAACATTTCTGTAAAAAAAAGTTAATTAGATGATGAGAAAAAATATACATTTTATTTTATGGTTATAGTTGTAGGACTACTTGAATAGACTTGTGTATTTCTTATTGTTTGTCAAGTGTATTTTTTCCCACAATGCATGGGGTGTAGCAGCAGAACCATGTGTAAAAACGAATTTCAATTTACATGTGACCTATATTTGTACACCATCACATTACTATAATGTTCACTGGGAAAAGTGAATGAATTTGATAGGCATGGAATTTAAATATTTTCCTAATTCAATGAACACACAAGGTTTTAAAATAAATTCTGAGATTTCCAAGAAATGTTCTGGTTTCTTGCAACAGGCACTTCTAGCTAAGATCCTGGGTGTGTTTAACCACTTTTATTACTAGAACTGCTGTGAGAAAAAAATTGGAGGAAGACCTTACTATATCTCCCTACTCCATCATACATATACACACAAACACAAAAAATACACATGCTCTGTGTATTCATGTATAAATACAGAAGCTATGATTACAATAATTTAGACAATTTCAGATTTTAAAAATATTAGAAAGGAATAAACAATGAGAGTTTACTTAAATGGTAGATTTTGGTCTTCATTTTCTGTAAATTACCATAGCATTTTCTATTTTTGTTATTATTAAAATAATATCAATGTCAGACATTTTACAAAAAAAGGAATAATGTAAAGACATATATATATAAAGTATATATATATACTCTCTATATATAGTATACTTTATATACACATATAAAGTAAATTGTAAAAAGGAGTAATGTCCTTCAAGGTATTCTCTGAAATTTCAGTGTTTTCTAAGTGTTATGCAACTGGTCCTATCAACTTTTGAACTTTCCAGTGAGTCCACTTAATGCTTTATACAAGCATCACCTGTATTAATTATTATGATACTTAGTATTTATTACACTATTTGTAGTATTATAGTAGTATTATGCTATTAGCAGAAGGTTAAGAAATCGTGTACATGCCAAAACAATGACAAAATCTATTATCTATTCTAGAATCTTGTCCCCCAAATGGATAAGGAATTAGATACAGGCAGAAAGTCATTAGCATAAAACTAAAATTGAATTCTCCTTTACAGAATCACTATTGATTACCATCAGATATGTATGAAAACAAATTAGTGGAAAAATATTCACTAGTAGAATCATTATATTTTGCTTGAGCATTTTAAAACATTAAAGCAATAGGACTCACTGTATTTTTTCCAGTGAATATCTACCCATATTTGGCCAATCAGTGAGGTTTGGTACAAGAGCAATCCAAGTCCATGTTTGAATGGCACATTTGACCACTTGAACAGGAACCTGAAAGCAATTTTTTCATCAACTTCTTGAATTTCCCTGTACAAGTCTTCTTTCAACAAATTGAATATGTTCCTTGAATAATTATTGGCTAAAATACCAATAACGTATTTTTCCCTGTTTTTTGAAGAAAAACCATGTCCCACCTTGTAAATATTCTACATATCTGGGCAATCACGGGTAATGACAGCACAGGTTCTCCTCCAAATATCCTCGTGCTTTAGATCTTTTTTTCTCCCATTTAGGAAATACATTCTGAAATCCAAACATAACTTATTCCACAACATTCTCCCTGATAGCACCAGAACGACTACGCCACAGACAGAGACAAGCAGATTTTCCCTGATGCTCTGTTACCTCTTTGTGTATTCTTCTATTTTGCTGAATCCTACATTGTAATGTGGATTGTTTGAGAACAGGGGTTGTGACTACTTGTTCAATTTCCATTACCCCTCCCTAAAGAACAAAGCCCCTAATACAGCCTCAAAAATGCTGACTGGGTGAACAAAACAATTTTTTTAGTTAAAAATTAAAATTATTAATTGGAAACTGTCTGTATTGACCTTACATAAATTGATACCAAGAACAAAAGTGCACCATTATAGGTGCCTTTGATTTTGTTTGCATAACTATCTCTGTAGGTCATATTTCTATTGATACAGAAGAATAGAGATTCTCCAACTTACAGTATGGCTATTCAACGTCTCAGTACTTCACTCAATTACAGCCACTTAAGGGACTTACGAGTTGTAGACAACTCAGAGGAAAGAACAAGCACACACACGGTCACTTAGCCTCCTAAGAGGAGGAAGGTCAGGTCTGAGGTAAAACACAGAAAGGAAAAGAGGAGTGGACAGGTAAAGGGAATAGAAAAGCAGAGAAGGGCATGAAAAGGTATATCAAATGACACTGTTCTATCAGTATAAAGTAATAAGGCTTTTCTAATTAGTAAACTTTCTTTTCTAATTAGTAAATTAGAATTTACTAATTTCTTTTCTAGTTAGTAAACTTGCCTAAAAGGGATTTTTAAAAGAAAAGTCATGGGAATTATTTTTGAGCAATGTGACTACTTCGAAGGAAAACACTCATGGAAGACATAAGAATTTGATAAGTTTATATTTTCATGTTTTCGTTACTGTTCAAAAGTTATATAAAAAGCAATTCACAAGCAATTATTGCAATTCACTCTAGGTTTTAAGAATTAGATGGAAATACTTTGGATATGAATACTAGATTGCTTTAATTAAAAATTAAAAGTTAAATTAGTCCATGCTTTAGATAAAATGTAAACAAACACATATATATCAAAAATGGAAATTAATATAACAATAAAGTTTGACTCTCCAATTTTAAAAAAATACATGATAAATATGAATGTTCAAGGTAAATTTTCTAATACTGAGCTAGCAAGTGTAAAAAGTAAAGCAGCTTCCTCCCTTCCTTCCTTCCTTCCTTCCTTCACTTAGCAATTAAATATTTACCCTGTGTCAAGGCACTGTTCTAGGTACTATGGATTCAGAAGTGAAGTGAACAGACAAAAATATCACTTATAGAGTTTACACATCATTCTCAATGGGGATTAAGACAAAATGAAAAAAGAGAGAAAGAGAAAAAGAGAAAGTCTGATTTTGTATTCTTAAGACTTTTAAAAAAATAATTTTTAAGTTTTAAACACTATTTTCTGAACAATTTATATTCTCATTTAACTTAAAAAATTTTAAGGACTAAAACACTTTATTTATATTCTCATTTAACCTTTACAAAAATCTTCTGAGATTGGTATGAATGCTATCTTCTAGTTTACAAATAAATATTCTAAGACACTAAGTGGTAAAATCAGAATTTGATCACAAGTAGTCCAAATTCAGAGTCTATACCCTCAAGCTTCTCAATAGCATTATACTGACTATTAGTGTCCATATATGTTATGAGGATGTTTATATTGGAAGGAAAACAAGCTTCCTTAAATGAATTTTTCAGGAAATAGTCATCTCAGAATTTCCTAACATTGATGACTATTAGGAGGCACATTCACATTCTGATATTTAAATGAGATTCCCCAGGAAATCTCAGTAAAAATTAGTCTGGAGTTAAGAGGAAAAGACATTTTATTGTCTTTGTCTGTGTGGCATTAATTCCAAAAGTATCTGACATCTTGTACTGAACTGTCCAGGAAAGGTTCATGAAGCAATAAAGAAGCGACATGTACAAACATATTTTTAAAAGATCATTCTGGTGTCAGTTAATAGATGGTCTGCAACCTAAGATGACAGTGATATTTTTAATGATCAATGAGAACTGAGATTTTATAAAAATACAATGAATCAAAGAAGTCATTATAAGGCAACATTTTTGTCTATGAGAGCTAGTCTTTCAATCATTTTCAGAATTAAACAAATAAATACTGGGTGCCACAATTTATTATCTGTGAAAGGAAGTATACGGCCTTCATACTATCATTTCAAACTATTTGGAAGTTAAGAAAATACAAGACAAAGCTCTATAAATAGATACATTAACAGCATTATTGACATTCCATCTCCATATCTTCAACTTGCCTTCAAGTGTTACCTCTTTAGTTGTGATGTTCAAATCATTTTTCCAACTACCCCCTTTCAGTCTTCCAATCTACTAGTCTATGAGTTATCTTCAAATATTTTCTACTTTAATTCCTTATTGATAACCATCACCATGTACCACCATATTATTCTCTCTGCAGTGTTTAGATTCGTTTTTCATCTCTATTTCCATTAACATAATCATCCTAGCCACGTAAAGCAGGCAGAGGCAAAAATATTCCTATTTTACAGATTAGAAAGCTGCAACTCATAAAGATTATCATGGTTATCAAGTAATAGTGCCAAAACAAGAATCCAAAGCATCTGACACTTAGTTTGGCCACCTGCTACTACATGTTGTCACCACTGGCCCCCATAACTGCCATAATGCAACAGCACCTTGGTACTCTTAGAGCACCATTCTATCCCCTTTTAAATCTACCTTGAAAACAGTTAACAGAATAATCTAATACCTCGTTTTCCTCAGTAATCCAAAAATGCACCCTATTGCTTACCACAGAGTCTGGCTTTCAAGACCCTCTATAGGATGAATACATTCTTTTCCATTATAAACATTTTTTGACACTACTCTACTCCATTAAACTGAATTTCCCCATCAGCCAGCTTGGGTTGCTGGCTGGTTCCTCAGACAGATTACAGCTCAGATAGAGTAGCTTGTTAAGGTAAACTCCATGAATTTAGCCTCAACACTTTGAGCACAAAAAAATCTCTAAAGTCCTGGTGCTTTTGTTTTTTTTTGCGGTACGCGGGCCTCTCACTGTTGTGGCCTCTCCCATTGCGGAGCACAGGCTCCGGACGCGCAGGCTCAGCGGCCATAGCTCACGGGCCTAGCCGCTCCGCGGCATGTGAGATCTTCCAGGACCGGGGCACGAATCCGCGTCCCCTGCATCGGCAGGAGGACTCTCAACCACTGAGCCACCAGGGAAGCCCTGCTGGTGCATTTTAAATCAAGAGGCAAAGTTTAATTCTAAATGCACCATATTTTTCACATGTGATAATTTAGAGGCCCCAAGAATGTATTTTATTTTATAAAGGAGAATACCTTAGGGTAGATTCTAAATCAATTATAAAACTAGACAAAATTGCCAAAAACAACTATTTCAGAACAATGGAAATTGACTAGTCATATAATAAATTAAGTGCTTATGCCAGAAAAACTACTCTGCTTTTGGTAAGAACAGTAGGGATGCTGTGGCATTTTTACCTAGGAATTATACCATCTTTCTCGCAATTTAAAAGAATTGAAATCATGCAGAGTGAGTTTTCTAACCAAAACAGAATTAAATTCAAACTAAAAAAGACAGAGGTTTTGGAAATCCCTAAATATTTGGACTTTAGGCTCCGGACGCACAGGCTCCGTGGCCATGGCTCACGGGCCCAGCCGCTCCGCGGCATGTGGGATCCTCCCAGACCGGGGCACGAACCCGCGTCCCCTGCATCGGCAGGTGGACTCCCAACCACTGTGCCACCAGGGAAGCCCTGGACTTTTTAAAAATGTTTTTTCTAAATATCCCATTCATCAAAGAAGAAATCACTTAAAATATTTTCAACTTAAGAAAAACTAAAGCACAACATAACAAAATTTATGAAATGCAGCTAAAGTAGTGCTTAAAAGCAAATGTATAGCTTTCAACATCTATATTAGCAGAGAAGTTCCCAAATCAATAACTAAAGGTTCTACCTTAAATGGAAGTAAGAAAAGAAGAGCAAACTCAATGCCAAGTTAACAAAAACAAGGGAATAATAAAGGAAAGAATGTGTAATGTTGACTGAAGACCAATGTTAAAATGAAAACACTCCCGCTAATTATTTATTTTATGTTATGAAAAATCCCATCCCTTTTCTAGCCCTTAGTATCTTCATTTTTAATGTGGATAAATTAGAATAAATTACTTATAAACTTCCTCCTCATGGAAAAAATATAACATATTATTTGGAACAGCCAACAGATCTACAAAGGATATAAATAATATACAGTACATGGACAACTCATAGTTCATTGGGGGAAAGGACTGCACACAATCCAAAATAGGGAATAATCCTCAGAGCTCAATCAATGTATTACCCAACATTTTTACTTATAAAATGCTGAACTTCTTACATTTTTTTAAATGAATATGAAAATAAGTTATAATTAACACAAGACAAGGGAAGAAATTTCTTATGGTGACAGTCAGTTTGGCTGCCTGCATACAGAAGATAGGACTGGGTAGGACAGGATAAGATAAAGTAGAATAGGATAGGACATGGTAGACAAACAGAAGGGAAGGGGAAAACTCTTAATTAGTGTCTCCTGTATACCCAGACTCTGTAGTTAATAACAAGGATTAGAATAGTGTACACAAAGTTCTTACTTTCACAGAAAACAGTTTTTATTTATTAAAATCAAAACCAAAAATAGGTATTTTACTTCATTTGTAATTCAATTACATAAAGATTGTTTCTGCCCCACAGATATGGTAATTTCCTGATTAATCAGAAGTTCATGGCATATGTAACACCAAAACTCTCATCTTGGTTAAGGCGTTGTACTTGAGTGGTAATTCCTTCAGGGGTCTGTTTCTGCTGTACTCTTTTGGCCTTGATATCAAGATACTGAAAGGCAAGAACATTATTTTCTCCCAAGTTTTTGTACCCACAAGCACCTCTTTTCTTCGGGCTTGGCCTTAGAATGGAGTCACAGATGCTTTAGCTTGTTCCTATGTAAGGACCTCTGCAGCTATTGCCCTATGGCATAATAAGGAAAAAAATGTGACCTGCTGTGAATAATTCACCATCAAAAGGAGTTCAAGCACTCTGTCACTTACAGGAAAATGAGAAGCTTCCTATGATGGGAGAAAAGATGGTAAAATATACAACAGATGTGACTATGGAAAGTTAGAACCAATACTTAGAAAAAGACTCAGTTCATAATGGAAACTCTGTGTGGGGAAGATGGATTAATGGCTGAGGGCAGGAGGGTTTCCTGCTTTCCCTTTAACATTTCTGCATTACAAGTAGTCATCAGCCCATTGCTCTAACCTTAAGAGTTGGTGGGATTCCAGGAAGATTATTTCCTATGCAATGTATGCTCTTTTCTTTCCAATTCTTTCTTTTCATCCAATTTAATGTGTTTTTAACCCTCAAAAATGGTTATGTTTTAACTATAACAACACATATTTACATACTAATCATGATTTCTAAGTTCTACAATAAAAGGAGTTATCTAGCTTCTTTCATTTATAATAAAAAGTGCCTGCCTATTCTCTATACTTTTAAATAATCATTTTCTGGTAGAACACACTGAAATCCACTTCATTACTTATATCATGAAGTATTGTTAAAAAAATACACATTTATATGTTCTATGACAGAACAGTTCAAAATAATTTGAACAGTTTGCTTTATAAGTAATGAAAATATAACAGTAATTGAGTACCCAAGAAGTTTTATTAAAAAGAGGATTATTTAGATCAATATCCATTTGTTTCAACTTCAGTAGCAATATAGCAAATTTTGAATAATAAACATTCTTTTTTCAAATACAGGAGTTAGAAAAAATGTGGTCTCAGAATTCCTGTTAAAATACAAAACTATGATTCACAAATTATATAGAATTAATTTAGTATATACATCAACCAAGTGATATTGACTGCTATTGCTCCGTTGAATATACATTTTAAAGCTCATAATGTTTCTTTTTTTTTAAGATGGATTGCAAAAAGAAAAAAAGTACAGTTATCTTATTTTTTATAAGATATGTATTTTTGAAAGGTTGCATATGAATTAATTCATTTTGTATGTATTGCAGATATTTGCTATTTAAATGACCTCTAAATAATTTTTAAATACAATGTATAGTAATTTTTAAATACAATGCATAATAATCAACTTTCAGTGTATATTATTTAAACACTCTACAATCAATCCATCTTGTTTTCTTTGACACCAGACACCAGAGCCTAGCCTGAAACATGCGTGCTAGAACAGTATCAACCAAAATAACTTGGGGAGTACACTCACTGATTCATATGAGAATTATCTCAGAATTAAGGATGTAGGAAATCTTGTCAAGTTTTATCTCATGTTCAAAATTTAAACAAGAAACTTTAAAATGCACTGAAGCAGAAATCCTAAAATATGAAAAGATATTTTCCTTTAAACATTATCCTATCCTTAATTATCAGGTTTTCAGTTGACAGAAATGTACTTTCTCTTCATGGCTAATTTACACAATTAAAATGGTTTAATCTCAAATGATTACAAATAAGGAAAAGAGCCTAAGAACAAGTTATTGTGCCAACTCATGCTACCAAATACTTTCAACAGACGCATGACCGAATTTTTTAAAAAGAGTTACTGAACTTTTAAATACTTATGCAGTTTCTGTCAGTTCCAGAAAAATGATTTTTATCTCCGATATCTGTGAGGCCAAATTGTCAGCTGATATCAATCCCAAGGAAAATCCAATATGCCAGAATCCTCTCAGAGTTTTACTAACGATGAGGACCCGGCATCTAATGAAGTGTTCTCAAAGGTTTAAAAGAGTTCGGATTGCCAAGTTAGACAGTGAATCACAGATGAGCTTTTTCCAAAAATCCTCATTCCACTGGTCATTAAAAATTTTTTTTAATAATTTAATAAATAATAAATAAATCAATAAAATTTAATAATTTTAAGCAAAGCCACATGACAAAATTCATTCTTATTGCTTCTTCTAGGGGCTTCCCTGGTGGCGCAGTGGTTGAGAGTCCGCCTGCCGATGCAGGGGACACGGGTTCGTGCCCCAGTCCGGGAAGATCCCACATGCCGCGGAGCAGCTGGGCCCGTGAGCCATGGCCGCTGAGCCTGCGCGTCCGGAGCCTGTGCTCCGCAACGGGAGAGGCCACAACAGTGAGAGGCCCGTGTACCGCAAAAAAAAAAAAAAAAAAAAAAAAAAATCAATAAATGTATTCTAACTAAGTTTAAAAAGCCTCTGAGAAGTGACCTCTGCCAAAGTCTTTTGGGGACATTCCAACTGTGCAGGGGGCAGGGTGTGGGATCAAAAAGCAGAAAGAAAGAAAGAAATGCTTCTGCACAAGTGAAAAAAAAAAAAAATCTGGCTGCAGGACTAGAAGGGAATAGCTTACATATCAAATATCAGATTTCCCTTGCACTGCTACTCTGCTTTCTCCTTTTTTCTGTTCCATTCTTACACTTCCTGTAGTTCATTGCATGCAGCTTTATTTCTCACTTTGTATAAGATTTCAAGCAGAAAATCTTGAGTACTGAGATCTTTAAAACGATGTGCTTTATATGCCACAGTAAAAAGTCCCTTATCACGAGACTCCACCATCTGGAAATCAGATCAATCTAACATACAGTCCTTAATCAAGAAATATGTTTAAAAAAGAAAATAGTCACACTGCACTAAAACTCAATGCACTTGACTCACAGACAGGCCCTCAGTCCACACTTAGTTATTCTTTATTTTCTGTAGAGTTCTATCAAGTAAAAATCAGAAGCAGAAGCAGCACAATGACATACTGACAGACTAACCACCACCACGAATACCTGAAGCTCTGAGGAAAAATGAAATCTACCTAAAAAGAACCTTGGAAACTGTTTTAGTCAAATTATCAAACATTTGGAGTTTTGCCACATTAATCGGGTAGGTGTTTGCTTCAATTTTTCAGAAGTTTTTCTCTATGCAAAGAACACATTGCCCAAACAAGATTCTATATAACTGAATTTTTACTTTTGTGCAGTTCAATAATGTCAAACTATGTTGGTACTATAGACAATTAAAAGTTAACGCCCGGGCTTCCCTGGTGGCGCAGTGGTTGAGAGTCCACCTGCCAATGCAGGGGACACGGGTTCGTGCCCCCGTCCGGGAAGATCCCACATGCCGTGGAGCGGCTGGGCCCGTGAGCCATGGTCGCTGAGCCTGTGCCAACGGAGCCTGTGCTCCTCAACGGAGAGGCCACAACAGTGAAAGGCCCGCGTACGGTTAACGCCCTTGATAAAGTTTAAAGGATATGTATATATGTGTGTGTTTTACACATTCCCTTTGAGGATGTTACTTTTAAATATGTCTATTTTATTTCTATAAATTATGTACATCAAAAGAAGAGCACAGGGGGCTTCCCTGGTGGCACAGTGGTTGGGAGTCTGCCTGCCGATGCAGGGGACACGGGTTCGTGCCCCGGTCCGGGAGGATCCCACATGCCGCGGAGCGGCTGGGCCCGTGAGCCATGGCCGCTGAGCCTGCGCATCCAGAGCCTGTGCTCTGCAATGGGAGAGGCCACAACAGTGAAACGCCCGTGTACTGTAAAAAAAAAAAAAAAAGTACATAAATCCACATTTTAAGCTATTTATTTTTTAATATTTATTTATTTATTTGGTTGCACCGGGTCTTAGTTGCAGCTCGCTAGCTCCTTAGTTGCAGCAGGTGGGCTCCTTAGTTGAGGCATGCAGGCTCCTTAGATGTGGCATGCAAAGTCTTAGTTGCGGCATGCATATGGGATCTAATTCCCTGAACGGGGATTGAACCTGGGTCCCCTGCATTGGAAGTGCAGAGTCTTAAGCACTATGCCACCAGGGAAGTCCCTAAGCTTTTTAAATATCACATACCCATGAGGGGGGAAATTCATATCTCTCCTTCTAAACAATGTCCAGTAGAATATTTTTAATTAGTTGGGGGGAGTGTTGGGGAACCATATTTATTCACAGGTCTTTTAACAGTAATAAATATTGCTTGCAAGCAAACAACACAAATCTTTAATAAGTAAGGTCTATCAAAATGAAACAGTACTTTTCAGAATAACAAGTCAAGGAACATAACACAAGGGAAATCACTGAATTAAAATACTGAGATTTTTAAATTTACTTGGTACTGCAATTTAGTTTCCTTTGTTACTGAATATAACCAATTTACTTTAAAGTATGCTTTCAGGAGATGTAAAGGAAATACTAATGGTTAAAATAAAATGTTTTTTTCTATTTTTTTCTACCTTTCCTCTTAACAAATAAAGTTAAATTCTCAAATTCATGAGATAAAATATGCAAATATAAAGTTACCTATAACTATAAATGAAAATAAAATTTTGCATGTTTCTTATTCCTTCAAATAGCATTTAGAACTAAGTGACCATGCTTTATAGAAAACATAGTCATATATCCCCTCTTACATGATTATTACATACCTATTATAACCATAAACACAGCAAGCTACGGTTATTATAGTTACGAATCAAGATCAAAGATGAACAAGTTATTTCTGGAAGGGTAAGACAGAAAGGGTTTGAAAAACTTGGCTAAAATCATTTTTTCACCCCCCCAAATTAATTTTTTTCTTCTAATGCTTGGCAAAATTCCTACTGATAGGCAACAGCTTTTAAATTCTATATTTCAACTTGTAATTTTAACCTTCATTCTATTAAAAAGGATGAAAATTTTAAATATATTAAAAAAGCAAACCTATTTATATATTTAGATTTCAAGGAAGAAAACTATTCATAGACATTTTCATTCAGTAATCAATCCAATAAATAAAGCCACAGAAAACCTGAAGCTGGGTTAGCTAACAGAGCTGAAAAACTGAAGTAAACATTATTCCTGCTCCCAGGACACTCAGATCCAATTCTTAACAATGTACAACACCTTTCTTTGGAGCTATTTAATTACCAGCATTAGGAATAAGAATAATAATAGTAACAAAACAACAACAAAAATAGCTTAAGAGGTCAACTACCTTAATCAAAGTGCAATTTACATTACAATCTGGGCAAACTGTGTTAATAGCACAGTGCAGTACAAAGGAAAATATACTGAAAATATTACCTAAAAAACAAATAAAAATAAAATCTTTCTCTACTTCACTGCAGTCAAATGCAACCTGATCCAATTAAGTCAATTTAGGATACACAACTACTTAAAAGCCTGAGCTACACTAAGTGATGAAGGCAAAATGGATTCAGTCCAAATCTGCTTTATTAGCTTAGATGCTATTTATTATGGCTATATTTTATTATACAGTAGTTATAAAAAAAAAAAAACTACAAGGTGACATCCTGTTATTTTCCACTGGGAAAAATGATGCAGATGCACTATTAAAACTCAGCATAGACGGTAGCATGCCAGGCTGCATTCCACTTGTGCCTTTACAATGTCTCAATAGAAACTGATGTTTATGTGGCTAATGGTAAAGTTAGCGGAACTACTGCCACTTAAATGTTCCATAAGACTGTGGCTTTGCAGAAACCTAGAGCCTTTTCAGCATCTCTAGTGACTCTATACACATTGGAAGGAGAAGAGTTGTTTTAAAATAAAGCTACTAAGTACCATTACTCCTTTTTTAAAAGATAAAATGTATTAATTTTCTCCCCCTAAAACTACTACCTTATTTTCAGGGAAAGTAGCTGTCATTTCATCAGAGTATAAATTGTAAACCCTAGTTCAAATCAGTTATTCAATATGTAGTCTAATTTGTTGGAAAATTGAATGAACTTCACAACAGAATTAAGATAATAACTTTCCTAAGCCCAACAAATATCTTTCCTCCTTTCATCATTATTCTCATCAATCTATACTCATCGTGTGTTGAAAATGTTGTAGGCATTATGTAGAATTCTTACTATACAAAAGAGAAATACAAATTTTTTAATGTTATTTGGGAAGGGGAGAATAAAGAGAAGGAAAATTAGTTTTTTGGTTGATATTTGCAGGTCCTAAGGGTACTAACTGGTGTTCTACCATTCTATACACTTTAGACAAGAAAATATTTGTGGTGCAAAACTTGAGGAGTTCCAAGAATTGCTTTTAGTTTTGAAGCAGAACCAATGATGCATCCCGTCAAAATTTCTGCTGATCCAAAAACTGAGAGTTCCTGACATGCAACAGGACCACTGCAAACTACCCCTGGACCACCTGAAAATGTACAACAAGGATGGCACCAAGGATACTTTTACCTTGTCTCCATTATATGGAAGGTGTAATTCTTTTTGAGATAGTTCAGCTCAAACGATCTTAAACGTCTAGTTGTCTATGTTTGCTGAGAATTTCCTCTACACCTTTTTATTTCCCAAAGTATTGGTCTCTTCAGCAGTTTCTGTAGAGCTAAAATGTAGATTTTACAATTTAGAAAAATCA
This sequence comes from Monodon monoceros, assembly GCF_005190385.1. Classification (NCBI taxonomy): domain Eukaryota; kingdom Metazoa; phylum Chordata; class Mammalia; order Artiodactyla; family Monodontidae; genus Monodon; species Monodon monoceros. Next base: position 57,147,414 of record NW_021703777.1, read on the forward strand.
GTTAAACTTCTGAGTGGTAGTTGGATTGAAGTTTTTTATTTTTTGGCATTGTCATCTTTAAAGTTAAGTAGTCAAGTAAACTCAACAGTAGAAGTTTCTTTTATTTTTTTTTCCCTTCCCTGTTTACAGCAACCAACTTCAGTTAGAAGGATACCCAGGCAGTGGCATCTGCATGATTGTGATAATATCCTAACCATTCATTGTTTCATGGCTTGGGTATAATGATAGTAGCCTACAACACCTATCTCATCTTCCATTTCCTTTACCAGACAAGAATTTTTTTGTTGTCATTTAGAGAATATCCTACTGTTTAATGTTCTGTCTAGAAATTCAACCTAAGGCAAAAGTAAGTTTTATCATAATTGCTAGAATAGTTTTAAGAACATGTGTGCAGAATTATTTTTTATTACATCTATTACAACATCACACAAAACACAGCTGTTCAAAACTTGATGACATTAAAGTATGGTTATTATTGAAAAGACTACTGCAAGTCACATTACTGTAACCATTACTATCATTACTGCATTTTGGTGATCTCTCAAATGCCCTGTTTCCATTTCTGACTCCAACCTGTTGTACATATCGTGACCAACATTTAGAATGTCCCTCTTTGATCCTCCATTTATGTTAACGGCTTCATTTATTTATTCATTCATCCTACAAAATTTATTCAAAATCTACTGTGCTCTAATCTCTACACTGTTATGTGTGATACAAAAAAAAAAACAACCATGAGATCCCTGCCTACTAAGAAGCTTTATACCCTATGGAGAAAACAGGTGTGTAAATAAATATTCAAAAAACATGAGGTAAGTACTTTAAAAAAAAAAAGAACTGAAAGAAGTGAAGATGCACAATAGGGTTTTATACAAGATAAATATAATATAATTTTGCCTTATATACTCTATTTCACATTTCATATATCACCCACCACATAATAAACCTATAGAAGACAGGATATATCATTGAGTGGTTCTCTCACACCTCTGATTATTTATCATAAATTATGCATATAACATATAAAATATCTATGTAATAAGAGCAAAAGAAAAAAAAAACCATAAAGTGTATGCTCTGGAACCAGACTGCTTGATTACAAATTATAACTCTGACACTAACTGTATGAACTTAAATTACCTCAATTGTTTGTGATTCAGTTTGTTCATCTGTAAAACTGGGTCTATGAGCTATCTTAAAATATTATTGAGAAGATATTAAAAGTAGACCACGTGAAAAAACTAGAACTGTTTTTAGCACATAATAGGCACTTTTTTTTTTTAGCTATTAAGGCTGTAAATGTTACACTTGATGCTTTACATGCATAATTTTTAAAATCTTAACTTATAAAGTAAATAACATTATCACCATTCAACAGATGATGAATCTGCAGTATAAAGAATATAAAACTTTCTCAACATGAAAGAGGTATTAAATGGCAGAGTCATAAGACAATATTCAAAAAGGACAGAAATAAACGGCATGCTTATATCATGCTGGGCATCATAACTTACGTGCTCACATTTCTAGCCATTTCAAGAAATAAGTGAGTATCGCTACAAGAAAGAGTAAACAAAGGGCAAAATTTCAAACATTAAAAGAATCCTCAACAGCCAAATATTACTAGCATTTAATTTGAGGTTTTTTTCAAAACTGGGACACTTGTCTCAGGAATCCTGACAAAATGAAGTATAGATATCATTGCATTCTTTATTAATAAACAAAAAGGAACATCAAATAATCGCTTCTGATGACATTTTATATTATGCCCATTAAAAAATACTTAAATGAAATTATATCTTCAAGTCTTTTGGAGTAAGACTATATCATAAAAATTTAGATATAAAAATGCATGGCATAAAAAAAAAATGCATGGCATTTTAGATGAAATTATGTACTTGCTTTTGTTTCTTATCAAGTTTATATTAATCATTTAATTAATTCATTAATTTAGTTAATGAAATTTACACTAATAGCTTTCTCCTATAGCCTTAGAAAAAATAATTACAATAATTTTCAACAATACAACACAATAATTTCAACACTATAATAATTGTTTCAACAACTGAAACAGAAATTTCCCCTCCCAGGACTAGGAAGCTAGAACACATCTAAGAGTTTCACTCGGCTTACATGATGATTATTACAATAATCTCCTCTAATATTAATGTTAGTTAGGACAAATGCTACTCATATCAACAGATTGCTTAAACAAAGAAGTTGCCATTCTAACAGGCATCCAATATAAAGTTCTAAAATAAACATTTTAAATTCCTCAAGCTAGACAGTTGTAGCAACAATACAGAATTTAAAATCAGAGAAAAAGTAGTTAAGGGTTAGTCATGGGACATTGGTGTCAACATGTTATGCTCTGAATTAAAATACAGGAAGATGGTTCTTATTAGTTCCTGCTGTATAAAAAAAAATAAAATAAAATTCAATAAATAAATAAAATACAGGAAGATGAGCTTGTCATTGGTAAATGGCTACACAAAGCTTTGAAAAATAGACATTAACAATAGGCATTGGCATATACTATAGCAGAAGTATCTAGGAAGTAATCATTTCTTCTTACATATATATATATCATAAAAATAGCACTTTTAAATATATCCTTGCAGCATAAAATAAAATGCATCCTTCCTCAGAGAACTTCTTTACTTCAGCTCACACACAATTTCATGATTCCTTTAACTGTTTCTGTATATTTGTCTTCAAATTTATGACTGGATAGGTATGTTTCACAATTTATGCTTATTTCTAAAGAACACTAAGCTCTGTGGTATGCTGATAACTTTTTTTGCTAATTATTATTTACAGAAGTCTATCATAGTTTTCTACGTCTCCCGTTTTCTTTCGGCTAATTCATACTGTTTATTGCTTCCAGAGTATCTGTCCTAAAATACAGGTAAATTCATAATGAAAATAGCTAACTTTATTATATGCTAGGCCCCATTATAAGTCCTTTTGCATACACGGACTCATCTAATCTTCCCAATATCACGAGGGTAGCTATCATTACTGTTCTGATTTTAAGATGTAGCCATGGAAGTCTAGAAATTTGTTACTAATTGGCAGGGCCTAGACTAGGTATCAAGCCTATTTAATCCCAAAGCCCACAGTCTTAACCATTTCATTTTGCTCTCTACTTTCTTTGACTGGTTTAATGTTATTTATACTTCAAGGCTCAAATCAAAAGCAGATTATTTCAGGGCTTCCCGGTGGCACAGTGGTTGAGAGTCCGCCTGCCGATGCAGGGGACACGGGTTCGTGCCCCGGTGCGGGAGGATCCCACATGCCGCGGAGCGGCTGGGCCCGTGAGCCATGGCCGCTGAGCCTGCATGTCCGGAGCCTGTGCTCCGCAACGGGAGAGGTCACAACACTGAGAGGCCCGCGTACCGCAAAAAAAAAAAAAAAAAAAAAAAAGCATATTATTTCAAAAAAGCTTTTTACAATCAGGCAATTAGTCAAAACGAAGCTTCCCTCTCTCTCCCCATCCCATGTACCTGTTCTTCTCTGATCCCTTATACTTATTAATATACACTAGGCACTATTCCTATACATGAGTCACCTCACAAATTATATAGGTAATATAATTATCCCCACTTTATAAACGTAAGAAATGAAGACCAAAGGCATTTTAAATGTCACAGGAAGTCACATGGCTGGTAAAAATTCTACCTTGGAAGCTGTGCTCCCCACATAATGCACAGCACACAGCATTCTATTGCTACTGGAGAGAAGAGAACAGGATGAGGAGCCCTGGGCTCATATCTGGGTCTCCTACTTACTAGATTCACAGCCTTTGGGTTGTGGTACCTACCAGCCTCAATTTCTTCACTGGTATGAATATCTATATAAAAACAGTGTCTACCAAAGGGAACACTCTTGCACTGCTGGTGGGAATGTGAATTGGTACAGCCGCTATGGAGAACAGTATGGAGGTTCCTTAAAAAACTACAAATAGAACTACCATATGACCCAGCAATCCCACTACTGGGCATATACCCTGAGAAAACCATAATTCAAAAAGAGTCATGTACCACAATGTTCATTGCAGCTCTATTTACAATAGCCAGGACATGGAAGCAACCTAAGTGTCCATCATCGGATGAATGGATAAAGAAGATGTGGCACATATATACAATGGAATATTACTCAGCCATAAAAAGAAACGAAATTGAGCTATTTGTAATGAGGTGGATAGACCTAGAGTCTGTCATACAGAGTGAAGTAAGTCAGAAAGTGAAAGACAAATACCGTATGCTAACACATATATATGGAATCTAAAAAAAAAAAAAAAGGTCATGAAGAACCTAGGGGCAAGATGGGAATAAAGACACAGACCTACTAGAGAATGGACTTGAGGATACGGGGAGCGGGAAGGGTAAGCTGTGACAAAGCGAGAGAGAGGCATGGACATATATACGCTACCAAATGTAAAATAGATAGCTAGCGGGAAGCAGCTGCATAGCACAGGGAGATCAGCTCGGTGCTTTGTGACCACCTAGAGGGGTGGGATAGGGAGGGTGGGAGGGAGGGAGACGCAGGAGGGAAGAGATATGGGAACATATGTATATGTATAACGGATTCACTTTGTTATAAAGCAGAAACTAACACACCATTGTAAAGCAATTATACTCCAATAAAGATGTAAAAAAAAAAAAAATAGTGTCTACCTCACAGTACTGTTTGAAGACCTAAATGAAATAACACAGGCACATGCTCACTGAAAGAGCCTGATATATAAAATTTAGCTGCTATTATTATTATTATTGCTATTTACATTGTCAAAATGTAAATAATTGTATTATAAATGTATTATAATTGCTATGACATTGCCACCTATTAGGGAAAGAGCTATTTGAAAGCTCACTTCCTCAAAAATCTCAGTATTCAGTAGGCAATGAAAAGATGCTCGTTAAATGTCTGAAGGGTTTTAGCCTTCACTATCTTTTACTGTAAGAGAGAAAGTGCACTGAAGTATGTTGCACTGAGCAGCTATTTTTAGGCACCTATAATCCAAATCCTTCTTAGAGTTTAGTTTATAGATCCATTTCAGAGAAAGGGTTTTTCTTTTTTTAAAAAAAACTATCATAGAAAGATAATTTTATTACTAATATATCCTCTTATTCAACAACTCTATCTTAAAGAAAATTTTTACAATTAGGGCCAAAGATCATTTTTTAATCTATTTTGTCTGTTTTGGTAGTTATAGAAACTTTTTGGACAATAACCTTGGTCATATACATAAAGCCTGCCATTTCTCTTCTTCAGGCTCAATAATCTCAATTTCTTTAGAAATTTTACATATACCGTCTTTTCTAATGATTTGGTTCAGTTTTAGGATTCCTATATCTAATAAATTGCCCCTTTTACATTGGACTGAATATTATAAACTGTATTCAAATTTACAGTTAGAAATATTTATGATCCTTAAAATCACAACATGGAATTGTCTAGGTCCCAAATATCATCAGCTGGTAAACCAATATTACAGATAAAGACTAATCCATACTATATATAATACTATGTATAATAATGAAAACAATAACATGATACTAATAATACACAGTGTAAACTGAATATGTACTAAGTGATTTTAAATTCATTCATTCAAAAAATATTTAATTATTTCAATAAATGTATTGAGCTTTTCCTATGTGCTAGAAATTTTTTTTCTAAGAGAGAATAAAGTAATGAACAAAACCATTATTCCTAACTTTTTCCTTCTTATGATTAATGATAAAATGCATTTGCAAACCACTTTGTTTATGAAGAGAAACTATAAGAAAAATTTTAATGTTTGTTTTTAATTTAAAATGAGACCAAGCAAAACAAATTAAGAAGCAAAAATTGAAGAAGCCATTTAATGCAATGAACTTGTCAAATATCACATGGAATGAGTTGTGTTTGCTTCACTAGAGTATTAAAAAATGCTTGCAAAAATGAAATAAAAACTATGATTAGTATCATAGAAATTTTTAAAAAGCTATTTTGTATGGTCATTAGTTACATAACATTTTTTTTATTCCTCTTTGAGGAAAAATACTCTTGGATTCTTCCTCCTAATATGTGGATACATTTTTTCTGCATTAACAGAAACAATGTACCATTTTACTAATGAGGTGCCAGAACACAGTGCATTTGGTATAGTCTTGACTGTTTTGCAGAAAAAAATTCTACGTAACATATTTTTTAGGGCTTAAATGCACTCTTTTCCAACATCACTGCTTTGGAATGCAGAAATCTATAACCTTACCTAGACACCAATGAGAATACCAGTAAGTGGGTAATCTGCCTAAGTAGTGGCAAATGTTCTATTTTTAGAGAAAAGAAAAGGAATTTAACACGCATAAAAGGAACAAAACTGTGGTCAAATGTGTATAATCTCCTCTATCCACCAGTCATAAATATCACATTCTATATACAAGGATCTAGCGTCAAAACTTCCCTACAGAAATAGCATCTATCTATCTATCTATCTATCTACCTATCCTTGTGTGGCTCAAATAATAAATTATTATTATCACTAAAGCTAAATTAAAAAGAACAAATTAATACCACATTAACTAACAGATTCAGGATTACACTTCAAAACTTGAATATCACCATAAACATTATCTCCGAAGCCAAAAGACTATCCTTGAAACATAAACTTGAATTTATTCTTCATTCATTTAACCAACATTTATTGAAAATCTTTCATCCCTTTAACTCTCTGCTAGATGCATAACTCCCATAGGAAGGTTAGCACAGCTGTGCTGAGAAGTGAAATGGTCAGCAACTAAAAGCTACATATACACATATACATTTAAGGAGAGTAGGTCAATGTCTGCTCTGACTGCCAAGGCATATTTTGTCAAGATAGACATGGCCAAAAAGGACTCAGTTGCATGCCCTCCACAAATTGAAAACACCCAATTTAATTTTCAAATGACCACTTTTAGAAAGATATTACCTATCTATTACCTTTCTATTTTACCAGTAGATGTTTCCATATTTTGATATGTGCCTTCTTCACTCGAGAACTTAGAAATGCATTTAAACCAAGCACAATAGCTGTGCTTATATAACAGGAACCAAATTAATTTATGTAGAGTGAATAATCCACCACTATTATTTAAGGATTAAGAAATCATCAAAAAAGATGGACTACGGATACACATGTGTATATTCTAAGAGTAAAATATGTCTCTGAGAGGAAGCCTTTTTGGAAGAGGCTTAAAAAATTAACACGAGAATATTAAAAATAATCAGTTATAATAATAATATAATGTGGGATCTGTTTGTAGCAGATGAAAATGTTTTATCTTACTTGACTTTTACATTTCTGAACAGTAAACACGTTATACTTCATCTTACCAGATTTTCAGATGAAAATATCCAACTACTTAAGTGTCTCCTCTAATATTACCTACCAGGCAGTTAAAGAATTGGTAACAGAAAAGAGATCTCTATGCTACTATTTTTATAAAATGAATCTAATCTTTCTATTCCTACCTTTAAGGAACTCAAGAAAGGACCAAGGACAAATTATTCTGGTCCACTGACCTTAAATATTCCAATCAATTCAGACTGTGACAGAAGGAAAAGTTGAAATCAGAGACTGACTTGCTCTAGCAAGTATATAACTATACCACTGTTCAAACCTAGGCAGAACAGAGACTCAAGGTGAACACTAGAAGCTTTTTAAAGAGTCTTAGCAAGGTCGTGCTGATAAATTGAAATGAATACGAATTGGAACTACTAATAAATCATGCTAATTTCTTCGGAAACCACCGTCCTGGCCTCTCTGAACCCAGAGGTAATGGGTAGATCATTCACATTCCTGATTAATAATTTTGAAAATTTTATATATCTTACAATAGCTTATTGAGTCAGAGTTCAAAGTCTGAATTTTATTTGGGTCACTAAAGCACCAAAAATAACAGTCTTATCAACTCCAAGTAGTAGAGGACTTTATATGAAATTTGTAATATATGCCATCATGCTTTATTACCCAAATAAATAACCCCGACCATTATCATTTCTTCTTAAATTCTTCCTTCATTTCTACAATTATTTGTATTGCCCATGACATATTTTTTTTCTTAAAACAATTTTGTTTCTGAATGTAAATTTTATATTGTAACATAGTATACTTAGAACTTCCAGGTATTTGGAATAAACTATTTTATAAGCAGCGGCATAGTTCAGTGGTTAATAACACAAGCAATGAAGACAAATGGCTAAGGATTCCATCCCTGATGATCCAATGACTAGATGTGAGACCTAAGACAAGCCACTTGACTTGTCCATACCTCAGTGTGCTCCCCTATGAAAAGGCAGTATATCATTACTTATATCATAGGGCTGTTATAAGGATTTAAAAATTTAAGAGAAATCACTTAGACGATACATGGCACATAGTAAGCAACCAATTAGTATTTGGTATTACAATTATTATTTATATAGTATATGTTTCTGTCAGAAAAGAAGAGAGACATAAATACAAAATATGGCTGGGTATAGGTTCTACCTAGAAAATGAAAATGGCACTATTAAACCCATTTGTGGAATTAGAAAGAAAAGTAGAAAACCATACTGGTAAACTTTATCACTTCAAAAAAAACTAATTCCAATTAGAAAAGTGAAGAGAAAAATGCAAGGCACGAATTTTATACACATCCATCCACATATTGAAAGCTGCTAAGTATTTCTCCTCTTTATCTCTTTTCAGACGGTGGTTAGAGGCCGAGTATTTTAAAATTAACTACACACAGAATGCCTTCCATTGCCAATTATTAAAAAATAATAATATTTTCTATTTAACCACCATTCTGTTTTCACACCTGATTTAACAATCACTATTTAATATCACCCACTATCCAATTTATCATTTTTTACTGCTGATTTGTTCAAAAAGGATTTAATAATGGTTTATATCCAATATTTAAATATGGCTTTTAGTGATCTTTTAATCTAGAAGAGACCACCTCCCATAGTGGTACATTTTTAAGTTGCACCTTTCCTACGTTAATATTAACTAGTTTAGTAATATACCACAACCACCAACTATTATTTTTGAGTTACAAAACATTTTTTCAGACTTATTAATCTAATCATAAATACTTTTCAAAATTTTCCCAAGTTTTTAACTTCTTTCAATACACCCACCAAAAGAACCACAACTTCTCAAAACAGGATCAGAACACAGTTTCACGTTTTTACCTGTAACTTAAATTTTGCAGCTCTCTCCTAATTATATCCAGTAATGTCACATATCAAACTCCTTCTATGTCTATCATCCTTTAACAAATTTAATATCAAATACTAAATACAGTGACTTCCCTGGTGGCGCAGTGGTTAAGAATCAACCTGCCAACGCAGGGGACACGGGTTCAAGCCCTGGTCTGGGAAGATCCCACATGCCGCAAAGCAACTAAGCCCATGAGCCACAGATACCGAGCCTGCGCTCTAGAGTCCATGAGCCACAACTACTGAAGCCCGCGCGCCTAGAGCCCGTTCTCTGCAACAAGAGAAGCCACTGCAATGAGAAGCCCACGCACCACAAGGAAGAGTAGCCCCCACTCACCACAACTAGAGAAAGCCCGCGCATAGCAATGAAGACCCAAAGCAGCCAAAAATAAAATAAATTAAAAAAAACAAAACATAGCTAAGGAGAATTTATTTTTAAAAAAAAAAGGCACACAAATAAATTGTACCTTAGATCACCTGGATCACTTTGCCCAGAATATCAGCAAACTCCTCCTTCTTGGAAGTGCTACGGTCTCCCTAAGCTAGAGTAGCTAGACAGAAAAGACTCCTCTCTTGGGATCTTTGAAACAGGAGTTAAAGAGATGTAGAGACTCAGGTCCTTTCTATTCATGCTGAACTGCAAGTGTAGGAACTAACAGGTATTGAATATTTTCAAATTCATAACATCACTCAAATCATTAGGTGCCTGAATGTACTAAAGTGGTAATTATGAATAACAGAAAGAACACCACATCACTGCTTTTAATTTTATATTTCTGACAGAACAGTTATTATGAAGGTATAGATTTGCTTAGGCAGAAAGAAAATATTCTATATGAGAATATTTGGGGGGAGGCACACCTTTTCATAAAAATTACACTTTCTACTTCATAATTACTCTTCAGTATAGAATTCAAAATCCAAAAAGGAAAATGAAGACTGTATTAACTGAAAACAGTACACATATTGGTTCATGCTCCACTGATGTCAGATCTTAAATAATGTTTTCTGATTGTTATCAATATCATGTTTGAACCTGTTTCCTTGCTTCCAATTTGAGCCCCTTCTGAAATAATCTCTACAACACCTGGCCCATACCTATAGTAAGTGCTCAGTATGTATTTGTGAAACTAAGGAAACTTTAAAATAACTAAGTACATCCTAATCTACTGACAGCCTCAGAGAGTGTCCTGGTTCTGAGTGATTACTCAATAAATATTTGTAGAATAAATGAAAGAAGTAATAGATGTTTTTAAATTTCCAATGGCTAACTCAAAAATGAGTAGGAGTGAGGTATAGCGTGAAAGGGCAATCCACGAAACATTCATTCATTTATTTACTGATTCATTTAACATATATTGACAGTGGGAAGGCACAGTTTGAGGAGCCATGGATAAATATTACAGAAAACAAAGTCCTATGGACCCCACAGTTTAATGGAAAATAATGACATCTAACATTTTTGACAGGTTATTTTATATAAAGGTACTTGCACTTGTTAAGCCATATTTCATTGATCCCCACTACAACCTATAAGACAAGTACTAATACTATGCCATTTAACAGATGGTAAAAGAGGTAAGTTGTTACACCCTTGTGTGCAATGAAGCCAGGGGGCTGGACTTGATCAATTTTTATAAAGGGACACTGTGTCTTATTGTATGGTGAGCCTAATACAGAGAGAATACAGATAATTGTGGTGTAGCATTTTAGGAAAAGGAAGAGATTTACTGCTAAAATAACCACAGGTTGTTATTGTTGTGTTGTATTTTCTGTAATCACTGGCAGAAAAGCAATAACCAAATGCTTAATTACCTTTAAAGTAATAACGTATCATAAATGGTTCTCAGTGGAATGAAAATATTTAAAAATTGTTACTGTTTTCTGCTATTCAGGAAAGGAATCCACATATTGACGGAACACATCTCTAAATACCAAAATTAAAAGTCTGTTTATTTATCAATTTTCACTACTTCATAAGATTCAAAATGTCCTGTTATTTTTAAAAATAGCACTGCCTGTTTTTTACATGAAACTAGTAACATGATAAAAATGTTTTACTTAGCATTCAAACATAATCAGTTCTTACAGAAATAAAATAAATACTTTAAGGCAGTTAAATGAAATGTATATATCTTAAATAACTACCCTTCCAACCCATTCACCTTCACTACAAAATTCTCTTCTGAAATTACATCAAGAACTTGGTTAACAGTTTTGGATTTAAGTTCAGAACTTTTTACTTACATTTGCATTATTACTCTGCCATGCCTGCAGATTTCCACATTCCTTAAGACAGATTTAGCTAACTACTGCATTAGAAGACAAAGGAATAATTTATTTAAAAAATTAACCACTGAATATTAAAAGGCAGATTTATCAGATTGTCAGAACTTCCAGTTTATGAAACAACGTCTAATAAAATGGCACAGTCATGATTTACAAAGGTTTTTAAATTCATTATTATAGCTACCATATTTTATAACTTGACTAGTCCTTTCCTCACATTTAAGCTTTCTGTATTACAGAAATTTATTTTCACCCATTAAATAACCTTAATTCTGTCTTGTAAAAGTTTAATTTGAGAATTATGCTTCCACGTTCCAAAGAATACAAGTTTTGTTAATGTATTTTAAGAACATACATTTATTCTGGCAGTACTACTAGGATACTCGTTTGAGTATCCATGGTTTTTTCCACAACTCTGCTTTGCAATAATAAGGAGTATTTATTACATGATCTCATTGAAGTACTCCAGGAAGAATAATTATAAAATGTTGAAGGACCAGCTGTGACTTATTTTTTAAATAAAAAGATTAACAAATGTCTTGATGCACATTCAAAAATTACCCTCCAAGTAATTTCAAATTCTATGATATAAATATATGTAAAATAGAGAATCAATTACACAGGAAAATAATTATTTTGTAATCATTTTGATTAAAACATTCACATGTCCATTAAGGAATAAAAAGTGTCTGTCTTTGGGTTTGGGGGTTTGATTTGATTTGGTTCCTTCTCTTTGGTAATCATGTTTTCTATTTTTCCAATAATATTTGTTTTTATTACAAGTCTAGAAAAAGTGCTAAAATTATCCAAGAGTGCTCTCTGGTGGTTTAGATGATGAAGAAATATTAACAAGGCAGCTTATCTGATTTTAATAAATGATAGACAAGAAATTATGCATTAGGAGTAGAATAATTCACTAACAGAATCTTTTTGAGAAATAAGAAAAATTCTGAATATAGTTTATTTGGATAGATAAATGCAAACTCTCTATACATAAGATGTACAAAATATGAGTTAGTGACGAAACATACCATAAGTCAAACTGGTGAAGCCATCTCTTCATCCTGGTTTTGAGCAAGTACAAAACTTCAACATTTTTTTTCTCACAATATCCAAGATTTTCAAGTACCTGTGATAGGTCCTTTCATCTGAATAAAGGCATTACCTTCCCTGGGACTCTATTTTATATTGGAGTATAGTTGATTAATAATGTGTTAGTTTCAGGTGTACAACAAAGTGATTCAGTTACACATATACATGTATCTATTCTTTTTCAAATTCTTTTCCCAATTAGGTTGTTACAGAATATTGAGCAGAGTTCCCTGTGCTATACAGTAGGTCCTTGTTGGTTATCCATATGTATATGTCAATCCTAAACTCCCTAGCTATCCCTCCCCCACCCCACCCTTCCCCCCTGGTAACCATAAGTTCGTTCTCTGAGGCTGTGAGTCTGTTTCTGTTTTGTAAATAAGTTCATTTGTATCATTTCTTTTTAGATTCTGTATATAAGGGATATAATACGATATTTCTCTTTCTCTGTCTGACTTACTTCACTCAGTATTGACCATCTCTAGGTCCATCCATTATGCTGCAAATGGCATTATTTCATTCTTTTTAATGGCTGAGTAATATTCCATTGTATATATGTACCACATCTTCTTTATCCATTTCTCTGTCAATGGACATTTAGGTTGCTTCCATGTCTTGGGTACTGTAAACAGTACTGCAATGAATACTGGGGTGCATGTATCCTTTTGGACCATATTCTTCTCTGGGTATGTGCCCAGGAGTGGAATTGCAGAATCATATGGTAGCTCTATTTTTAGCTTCTTAGGGAACTTCCATACTGTTCTCCATAGTGACTGCACCAATTTATATTCCCACCAACTGTGTAGAAGGGTTCCCTTCTCTCTACACCCTCTCTAGCATTTACTGTTTGTGGATTTTTTGATGATGGACATTCTGACTGGTGTGAGGTGACATCTCTGGTAGTTTTGACTTGCATTTCCTAACAATTAGCAATGCTGAACATCTTTTCATGTGCCTCTTGTAATAAAAACTATATGATCATCTCAACAGATGCAGAAAAAGCTTTTGACAAAATTCAACAACCATTTATGATAAAAATTCTCCAGAAAGTGGGCACAGAAGGAACATACCTCAATATAATAAAAGCCATATATGACAAACCTGCTGCTAACATCATATTCAACAGTGAAAAGCTAAAGCATTTCCTCTAAGATCAGGAGTAGGACAAGGATGTCCACTCTCACCACTTTTATTCAACATAGTTTTTGAAGTCTTAGCTACAGCATTAAGAGAAGAAAAAGAAATAAAAGGAATCTAAATTGGAAAAGAAGAAGTTAACTGTCACTGTTTGCAGACGACATGATATACTATAAATAGAAAATCCTAAAGATGCTACCAGAAAACTACTAGAGCTCATCAAATGAATTTGGTAACATTGCAGGTTACAAAACTAATACACAGAAATCTGTTGCATTTCTATATACTAACAACGAAAGATCAGAAAGAGAAATTCAAGAAACAATCCCATTTATGATTGCATCAAAAAGAATAAAATACCTAGGAATAAACCTACCTAAGGAGACAAAAGACCTGTACTCTGAAAACTATAAGACGCTGATGAAAGAAATCGAAGATGACACAGATGGAGAGATATACCATGTTCTTGACTTGGAAGAATCAGTACTGTCAGAATGACTCTACTACCCAAGGCAATCTACAGATTCAATACAATCCCTATCAAATTACCAATGGCATTTTTCACAGAACTAGAACAAAAAAATCTTACAATTTATATGGATACACAAAAGACCCCGAATAGCCAAAGCCATCCTGAGAAAGAAAAACAGAGCTGGAGGTATCAGGCTCCGTGACTTCAGACTATACTGCAAAGCTATAGTCATCCCTGGGACCTTAAACATAAATCAGGTTTAATATATGCATACAATACATTGGCTTTTTTGTTTGGTGAACTCAAACATCATACTGTAGGACTATAATTCTAAGCAGTTGTGGTTATATACTAAAAACCAGACTGGTGTATTAATAACACAATGAGCTCTATTATTTGAATAATGATACCTGCTGGCCTGAAAAACCTAATGCATCTTCCTATAGCTATAGGAAGAGACTTAGTTACCAGGATGAATCAAATTGAATATACCTTCTTCCTACTTAATAGCAGGAAGTATATATCTTTTCTTTCTTCTTATAGTTGGAAATATTAACTTTGGTGTAAGGAAAGGTACATAAAGAACTTAAAGCAATTCTCCTCATACCCATTTTAAGGAAGTTTCACATACCAGTAGAGAAGCTTAAGGTTCCTTATACCCTCACTGTATATAATTTAGGGTACTCTGAAAGGTGTTTTAAATCTCACAAATATTCTGGACACTTATAGTAGGGCAAATAATAGTAAAAGCATGTATTATGGTATTTGCAGGCATCAGTACAAAGCTGTCATATCCCTAAATATTCTCTTCCTTAGGTTAAATAGTCTTGCAATATTTCTTTATATAATATGGTCTGGACCTTCTTCACTACCATAATTTATCATAACTAGGGTATGTAAGAATGGCCCTAATTCTTAAGTTTCTTTCTTTTCAATACTACATATAACTGCCTTATTCTGGATAATATTAATTGTCACTAATGATACCACCACAATGTCAAACTGTGGTAAGTTAACTGAAACCTCAAACATCCGAGGCAATGCCCACATTAAAATGACTTTAATTTTGTTTCTGCGCAAACCTTCTACTTCTGACAGAGCATCTATACTATTGAACATCACTAATTTGTGTATATCTATTTCAGCAGTTACTATAAGTTCCTTGGAGGCACAGCAGCAGCTGAACCTAGCATGTAGTCAGCCCTCAGACAGGTTTGACAAATGAATAAAAATCCCTCAGTCTTATCCCACTGAGCAGCTCCTAACCCACTTCATCCTGACAGAGTATTTCCTCGGATGGTTTCTTAAAGAAAATAAGATACCATAAACCTCTTCTATAACTCATGCAAATTTTATAGCCTGTAGAGACCAATTTTGGAATTTATTTCTGAAATGTAATATTTTGCTACCAAATAAGTGTCCTCTGCAAATCTGGAGAAATTCCTTTTGATGTCTTTTTTCAAGTCATTAAAAAAATGTTGAACATTTCATAAGAGGACAAAAGAAACAGAAAAGTGTAGTATGCCACTAAGGACTTCCTTTCAGAAAATATCAATGACCATCCTCTTGGTATAGTTCGTGAATCAGTAATATGCGGAACTGCTCTTGTATCTGGACCACAGTTTTCATTCCTGCCAGTATAATAAACACATAGAGATTTTGCCATGCTGTATCATGGGCTTTTTCTTTGACTTGCAAAACATTTCCTATAAAACAAAAATCAATAAATTGAAAACTCAATCAACATCACAGCCAATAAAACAATTAATTTTTAGAAATAACAAAATATGTAATTATTTAATCATAACAGTTATCAAAATTAAACATAACTTAATTGCCTATGCAGAGTCATTAATTATGTAGAGGTGAAAAATTACACTACTGAAGCAATCATTTAATCATTAGAGCTAGAAAAATGTCTAAGTATTGATATTAATTATTTCTGCTATGATCTTGGGGAACTATTCCTCATATTTATAATAAAACCAACATAATTATTTTAAAATGCATAACTAATAACATTTGCATGAATCGTCTATATGCTAACTTAATATTTGAAAAAGGTCAAATTTAGAAATATTTTCTCAAAAAAATAAATTTAAGACAATGAAACATGGAAACAAAAAATAAGGGGATATATACAATTTAAAGAGCTCTGATTCACACGTAGTACATTTAGTTAAGTTAATTAAAAGCTAAATCTCTTATTACTTAATGACCAGAAAAGGCTCAGCTATATCATTCCCACCACTCTCATGTTGTTTTAACATATAAAAAATATTTTTAAAAACATATTTGAAAGCTCTCTTGTATTTTACGATGCCAGGAAATACCTAAATTTGAGAATTCTCTTCAAGGGAACAGCAGACAGAAGCAGGACTTTTGGCTGACCTTTTAGGGGACATTTTACTAGGATTCATATGCTGCAGAATTACAATTAGTCTCTGACAGTGACTTCTGTTCATCAAGTTTGCATTTCCTTTGAACTTTACAATCCTGTACTTGCATGCATCTGTTTAGCTTGTACTTACTCAATCAACCTAACAGAATCACTAAATTATGCAAAGCAAGTACTGGCAATTCTTACATATATGCATTCCCTCCCCCCCCAAAAATGTGTCTACTTTTTCATTTAAGTGACTTTGAAGGAAGGTCCTAAGAAACCTTCATTTTCACTGAGTGATGACTGTGGAATAAGGGGTTACTTTGTCACAGCATAGCTAATAAGTCACAGGAATTGTTTTTCTCTCTGTCTCTGATACGGCATACAAAATACTGCTGATCTCAAAAGAATACCTCTTAAAAAAGGACCACCGTCAATGTACTATTTATTTGTGGATGATATGTAGCATAAATCCATCTCACTGAACTATGGAGATGCTGAATTGTATCTATCCTAGATGTGCTTGGTGACTAAAACAAGCACATAAAATAAATTACAGAATCATAAACTTAAAGATCAAAAATAAATAATGCCAAAGATAATCTGACCCAGCAATCCCCAAAGTGTGTTCAATTTGACCCAAATTCTACAGATATAAATTAAGCGTGTGAGCCTCCACAGTCAAATAGTTTGAGAAATGCTAGGATAAATAAGGTTAAATTGCTTTTTTCTCCCTATAGGAATTCTCAGAGCCTTTAAGATGTTATCATGCACTGTGAATTTGTAAAAGGGAATAATATGTTATGTTTGCCAAACACATTTGACTGTGGAACTCTTTTTTTTTTTTTTTTTTTACATATAACATCTGGGTCTAGTATCTTATATTTTAGAAAATGATGATCTAGTCCAAACACTACAATTTATATAGCCTAGATTAGTGAAATGACTTGCCAAGGTTATATTGCTAGTCAGCACGAGAGCAAGGACTAAGCCTGACGTGGCCAGGGTCCTTCCAACACATCATTTTCGACACAGGGTAAGGCATCTTGCCAGGCTACTGTGATGGAGAGAGGGGAGCAAGGCTTCTGAGAGTATTTGCAAGGCTGTAAGAAAAATGATGGTCAAGGAATCGAACATGGATAAGGATGAAAACCAATGTGTTAATGGTGCTGATGTTATGAGAGTACCTGAGAAAGTTAACTGGAAGAAGAGAGGACTGTAATCAG
This sequence comes from Monodon monoceros, assembly GCF_005190385.1. NCBI lineage: Eukaryota > Metazoa > Chordata > Mammalia > Artiodactyla > Monodontidae > Monodon > Monodon monoceros. Next base: position 57,165,250 of record NW_021703777.1, read on the forward strand.
AGGTAGGTCTGATTTCTGTGGTTTTGAAAACTGAGATACCTGGTGATGATAAGATTTAGGATAATCATGGCAGATACATAAATTTATAAGAGATGGTTAGTCTTCAAAACTGAGCTGTATTAAAACCACGGCTGTTTGAAGTTAGAGGTTTGGTGAGAGGAAAGCTATGAGACTGACCCTAGAAGCTTCCCTGAATGAGAAAATGATGAGGGAATCAGTCATGTCAACGATAAAAGGGAAGAAGGTGGTAAAGCCTGGTGACAAGAGCTTCAAAAGAATATGGCTTGTCACAAAAAGAAGATAAATATGAAAGAGGAGATGGCAACCAAAGAAGATACGGACCCGCTTTTTCCTTCTCTGAGGTACACAGGGTGTGCGAGAAATGGATGCAGATGACATGGTCTCCTAAGGGATCACCAAGAAATATACAAAGTTGACAGGAAATTTTATGTATATGGCATTTCTCTGGAGAGTCTAGGTTTTCATTATCACCATTAAACATTTATATAATTTGATGGTTCATCACTGCTTACCCCTCCACACACAATGCATGTAAAACTACACAATAAGGAAACAGTCATAAAGTGTTTAATAATTTGGCCAACTGGCAGGCTCAACAGGTTTAACCCAAGTTGTAACTTTCAGCCAAAACTATAAAGAAGTGCTTTTAACAAATAAGAAATAATACTCTAAGACTCAAAGAAGTTATGGATCATAGCCTTCCAAGCATCATAAAAACCCTTCAGCAGCAGCATGGGAGTGCTGAAATAGGCATACTTAAACTATACAGAAGGGGCTGCAATTGAAAGAGTCTTTGTGGGAAATACTTTGACATCTAAATACATTTGTCATCTAAATGCATTATACTATTACTACTATTTAACCTAATTATTTATATGACTTTCAATATGCTCTAAGAGACATACGAAATACAGAGAAAGCTTTACATGAAAGATACTTCTTACAATTTATGACTGCTGAAAATGGATATATATTAGGTATCAATACAAAATAGAGGCATTAAGTATCGTGCTAGTGCTATATAATAAACAATGAGTGAATCAGTTTCTAATGATGCAGGTATAAATGCACTATAACATTTAATTAAAAAATCTGAGGTATCAACACAGTAAAAATTATTCACAGGAAAATATGGACTGGAACTAAATGTATCAAAAGAGCAATAGCACTTGCTTCTAGATGGTAGGATTTTAAAGCTTTTCTTTTTATTCTTTAACACTTCAATAATTCTAAATTTTCTACAATGAATATATATTATTTTATAATTAGAAAAAAATGTACTAACTCTAAAACACCAAGATCCTGTTTTTAAAATAACCCTGTAAAAGAAAGAACTCCTGCAATTGCATTGTATTTTGGCAATATTTAGCAAAACACTTATTATGTATTTCATAATTTCCCCTATAATTTCACTTCTACAAATATAATCTCCCAAAATACTTGCGCTGGTGCACCAATAAGTATGCCCATGATGCCTGCTACAGCAGTATTCAAAGAAGGAAAAAACAGAAAAGGCCAAGAAAAGGAGATTGAATCACTATACTGTGGGCCTTGTATATGTAAGAATCGCTATAGAACTGATAAAAAGGAAAGAAAGAAATTTATACACACTAAGAGAGAAAGATTTCTACAATAAGTTTTGCAGAGACAAAAATATCTGAGAATGTTATGTATAACGGCTACATTTCCATTTTTAATGAATATTCCATGTACTTTATATGTGTATACCATACATATACATAAACATATATTGCATATATAAATACACTATCCTATATATGACTGTATATACATAGAAAAGTCTAGAAAAATACAAACTAAGTCATTTACCATATTTACTTATGGGCAATAGGAGGGGTTGGGGATTTTTACTCTTAACTTGATACAGCTCTGTAGTCCTTAATTTTTTTATAAGAATTCATAAATTAGTTTTCTAATTATTTTGTAATATAGTAAGATGAGATTTACCCAAAGGGAAATAGTAACTAATATCTCCATGTTAATAGATATCTTCCTAGATTAACAGCTTTGAAAATCTCAAAGTAGCTATTCCTCAAAATTGTACTGATTTCAATGGATTATACATTTAACAAAATGGTTTTACAATAAAAACAAGAACAACAACAAAAATAAAAAACACACACACAACCCATTATACCAAACATAAGAAGACAAAACATATATACATTTTAAAAACCTCAATGTTATTTTGGCATAATTGCATCTAGAGGGTGCATTTAAAGCAAATTCTTTTAAAAGAACTGTTATTAAATCTTTCACTTCAAAGTTGCCTTGATTCATGAGACTAATACAACTGTCACCCCTACCCATCCTACCTGACCCCTTACACACAGACACACTGCAAAAAGGAGAGAAAAAGAAAACTATAAAAACCAGCAAACAAACCTAAAGAAAGTCCTTTGACTCTTGATGTAGCATTATTTATTATTACTGCTGTTAAATACTAGTGAAAAACAGCTTTGTAAAAGTGTCCTTAAAGGAGAAAGTTGAGCGGAATTCTCCAGATGAGTAGTAGTATGTCAGAGAAAGATCATTTAAGAGATGGAATGGTATAAATTACATTTAGTTACACTGGACAACAGCAACCCTGTTGACTCAGGTCCAGTGATACCTATTAAAGTCTACCTTACAAGGAGATATCCAAACGACATGTTCATTCATTCTACTTTTATTAAGCACTTACTATGTGCCTGACATTATACTGGGGACTTGAAACAAATAAAGCTGTACAGAAAGAGTATGAGAATGCCATCTCACTCTCCCTGCCCTCCAAAAGTGAGACAAAAAAGTTAGAAGTCACTAACTGCTATAATAGAGAGTAGCATGAAAGATAATGGTAGAAAAGTGGAAGGTGAGAAAGGATTTACTGAGAAGGTACTATTTTGGCCTGGACTTTAAAATGAGGATTAATAGGGCCAGTTGGGCCACCCTCTGGTAAGCAGCAAGCAGTCAGATGTGAGTAGAGCAGAATTGTTCCCTAGAGCACAACGTCCAACTTAGTTTGAATCTGAGAGCTGATGGCTCGAGATGCATGACCTGTCTAAAATACGAACCTAATCACCACATCATGGTTACCAAAATAAAGCACTGCATCCTCAGATGGAGTTACTTTATGAAGTGCAGAACAAGTACAGTCAGATACCCACTCTAACTTTGTACTCCTCTTTACATGGCAGCCAGGGCCAACTGTAAAGGAATTATCCTGATTCCAATAACATTGGTTCTCAATTATTTTGACCAATCTGACTGCTTCTATTTGCCTGAAGAGTTACTGCCAGAGCAACTCCTCTCAGAATAAGCCAGCTGGCAGCAGACTGGACCCAAAACACCTGAGCTTCACAAACCCAAGGACCAAGAAATCTAAGACTGTCCCCCTAGGCTCCATCATCATGCAGAACCACTGCCAAACTATGGAACCAGCTTTGCCAATTTATATTAATATACAAAGTGCAAGACAATTTTAGTTACAAGGCTGTTTAATATCAGCTGTATGTTGTAACTAGATCCAACTCAAAAGGAGAAAATATTAAAAATTTAGTATAAAAAGTTTCATTTTCCTGCTAATATTTAAAATACATACAAAATATCTTACAGAGTGTAAATGATACTCAAATGGTTGCTATCTGACGACAATAACTCAACTTCTGTGAGTTAAGGCACCATAATTTAATATTCAAAGGTACAGTGAGGCTAGAAGATGCATATTCGGTAGCTGGAGCAAATAAACCAATTCCAACGCCAACCTATTCACTATTCTGTATACATTCCTTCAGTGTCTGAAATGAAAGATGGTGGCATGGGTGTTTATTTAAAAATCTCTAAGATCTCTTTTAGTATAAAATAAACCAATCTAACTGCCTTGTTGAGTTTAACAAACATCTAAGTAAAACAAAACTGCTGATACAATCAACAACTCTGGAGATTGTGTTTCCTAGACACTCCTGACCACCTAACTAAACATTTATGGAAGGTTTAGTATGTGTGAAGCATTGTGCTAATGGTTGTGCATATATGCTTTCAACAAGTCTCAAAATAAACCTATGAATTAGAACTATTCTTATAATTGCTTAATAGCAAGTACTAAGAAGTTAAGGATCTAAGCAAAGACTAGAAAAGAATGAGCTTGGGTCAATCACTACTAGAGTCAGTCTGATAAGAAAGCACTTAAATACTGTATTGGTGGGCGTACAAAGAGTAAAATCTTCCCAACACTACCATAGTACTCATTAATGAGAGAGGTAGCAGGAATTAGAAATCACATATATGTATGAAATGGAATGACCATGAGTCAAGTTTGCAGACACATGAAAACAGGATTACCTGATAAATGTAAAATATACTTTCATAATACTGTGGTAATCTTCTAGTTTACCTAAAATTTGTTAGAAGACTAGAATAATGCACGTACATATAAAATGTTCATTATGATTTACACACCGACTTTCACTATAGTAATTCAATAATTTTGGATTATGAATGGAAAATATAGGGTGTTATCCAAAATATAAATATTGAAATACATATGTACAAAAATGACTATATATAGATTACACTGTTCTTCTGGTGATCAAATTAAGAAATTAATATTTAAACTAGCTCAGTTGATGAGCAGAGCCTCACACAGAATGATTCATTTATAAATCAGATGGCTTCTCTCAGTGGTCCTCAAACTATGGCTTCTGAGCCTCTGTATGAAAATCAGAATGTTTATTTAATATGCGTATCTCTGTGCCACCACAACACCTGCTAAATGCAATCAGTCTCTTCTCAATCTCTGTCACACACACCAAAACACCAGTGAATCATATGCACACTAAGTTTTGAGAACCACCTACAAAGATGAAGAAGTTTCCATCATTTTATACCATCATGGAAGTCCTGAAAATACTACACTAAAGATGCACTAAAAGTCAATGTTGGAGAGGCCACCATATAACAAGGACTTTTTTATTCTTTTAATGACAGCAGCTAAAAGACCTAGGACCTGCCCCTGTACTGATTAAGACCTTAGCAGACACTGCTATTATTAGTGTGTGTGTGTGTGTGTGTGTGTGTGTGTGTGTGCATGAATTTATTCAAATCAATGCTCTGTCCAAACAAGGTACAGTAATATGATAGATTTATGATTCTTAAAAAGCCAAAGAATCTCCAAAGGAAGCTCTGAATTCCATGGTCATATATAAGTTCACTAGTTAAATGAGAAAATACACGTGAAGCAGAGCACTTGGCAAGTGTTCAATACTTTAATGCAACAACTTAAATATCAGTTTACACTGATTTTTCACAAAAAGGGTAAACATATCATTTCCATCTACATCAAGTACTTCAACAAAAACAAAACAGAAAAGACGACGAAAGGAAAAGAGTACCCTGACCCCCTCAAAGCCTGTGCCAGCCCCCACGAGGGGCAGAAAGGACAGAGGCAGAATCACAGCATTTCTCTCAGTTTACTGTAGCAACCCGAATGCGGCGCTTTTCCTCATAACTCAGGGCTGGAATTCTGTCTTTAAAGTAATGGGTGGGGGTGTGGAGGAAAGAAAAACAAGCCTTCCTGGTTTCCTTTGTAACTGTCACTTGTCTGCTGATTGAAGATTCGGTTATTCTTTATTCTCAAAACCACCTCTCACACCCACAGACAAGAGAGGATAAACAAGAAATTCAGAGGAGGTAACCACACAGAGGTCAGAGGCACATCTTCCTTTGAGAAGGGAGTTCAGGGTTAAGAGCTGTCTAGGACTGCGGAGGACAAAGCAGGAGCTCACAAGGATCAGAGAGGCACTTCTAAAGCACATGCCAAGAATACGCAATGTAGCCACCTGCTAGGCAAGGTAACAGCAAGAAGACAAAGGCCAATTCACCCACACCTCCGCAAGCAGAAAATGACCCTTAAGTGCAGCCCACTTTAGCCAAAGAAACAAATCTGGTTTGAAAATTAGAAACTTCCCCCTGTCCCCAAACACTGTATTATGAAAGTATGGAACAGCGTAGTGAAAGCATAGTTTCCTTCCTACTCCCAGAAAATCCCCTCTTCAAAGCTGGTTTGGGGTTTGTTTTGTTTAGTTTTGTTTTAAGGGATTATAGGAAGACTGAGAAATACAAAGGATGCCTTTGTGGCTCAGCACACTGTCTATATACCGAGATACCATGAAGCTTTGCATTCAAACCCCAGTTGTAATGGAGTTCCACAGTAGAATGAGTACAGTGAAAGCAACCACCATGAATGTTGGCAGATTATGACACAAAGGGCAGTTATCCCACAGAGAGGACTGGCAGGTTGACAGGGGACCAACAAACGAATAAACCGAAAGGCATAATGAGCCCAATTTCCACCCTCACACTTCCCCACACACTTACACACTGAGGCAGGCAAGCTTCCAAAATAACATGCTACCCTCCGTCCTCTTTACTTTCCTTTCAGGGAGAAAAACCCTCAACAGATAGACCTGCTCAGGACAGCACAGTCCCATCCAGAGAAAGAAAATAAAAGGAGCAGAGGTTCAGCTTCACAGGGCTGCATGGACTTGTACGAATCCCACAACACAGGCATACAGCAAGGTATTTTCAAACCATGTGGAACGTGGGTAACAACCACATGATTCCTCAGGTCCAACTCATTTTTCAAATGGAAAAGAAAAATAGCCACCCCAATCCATTCTCTCACAAAAGCAGAATTTTCAGAGATGTGAGGGGAGGCTTATTGTTTGGATTTGCCTGCCGACTTGAAAACTGTGCACTTGTGTAGTCTTTCATTGATCTGAATACTGTTTGCCAAATGATCGCCACAATTAAGTTAACATTTATACTTACAGTATTTTTAAAGCAATTTCAGTGGTGTACATTATGCATTCTATATATTACAATTAAGTACGTATAGAATACATCATATATATTCTACATTAATATATAGAATCTTTGTTCTCTATCCAACTTCTTTTCGACATCCATATGCTATCCTTGGTTTCCTCGTTACCAATATACATACAATAAATAAAATTCTAATTATCAATGAAAAGCATTCAATCACAGTTCTAAGTATTTAGATATAAACAATAGTTAACTGAAAACTTCTTTATATACACTGGAGAAAAGACAGCCTCTTCAATTAGTGGTGCTGGGAAAACTGGACAGCTACATGTAAAAGAATGAAATTAGAACACTCCCTAACACCGTACACAAAAATAAACTAAAAATGGATTAAAGACCTAAATGTAAGGCCAGACATTATAAAACTCTTATAGGAAAACATAGGCAGAACACTCTCTGACATAAATCACAGCGAGATTCTTTTTGACCCACCTCCTAGAGAAATGGAAATAAAAACAAAAATAAACAAATGGGATCTAATGAAACTTAAAAGCTTTTGCACAGCAAAGGAAACCATAAACAAGACCAAAAGACAACCCTCAGAATGGGAGAAAATATTTTCAAATGGAGCAACTGACAAAGGATTAATCTCCAAAATATACAAGCAGCTCATGCAGCTCAATATCAAAACAACAAACAACCCAATCCCAAAATGGGCAGAAGACCTAAATAGATATTTCTCCAAAGAAGATATACAGATTGCCAACAAACACATGAAAGGATGCTCACCATCACTAATCATTAGAGAAATGCAAATCAAAACTACAATGAGGTATCACCCCACACCAGTCAGAATGGCCATCATCAAAAAATCTACAAACAATAAATGCTGGAGAGGGTGTGGAGAAAAGGAAACACTCTTGCACTGTTGGTGGGAATGTAAATTGATACAGCCACTATGGAGAACAGTATGGCGGTTCCTTAAAAAACTAAAAATAGAACTACCATACGACCCAGCAATCCCACTACTGGGCATATACCCTGAGAAAACCGTAATTCAACATGAACCACAATGTTCATTGCAGCACTATTTACAATAGCCAGGACATGGAAGCAACCTAAGTGTCCATCAACAGATGAATGGATAAAGAAGATGTGGCACATATATACAATGGAATATTACTCAGCCATAGAAAGAAATGAAACTGAGTTATTTGTAGTGAGGTGGATGGACCTAGAGTCTGTCATACAGAGTGAAGTAAGTCAGAAAGAGAAAAACAAATACAGTATGCTAACACATATATATGGAATCTAAAAAAAAAACTGGTTCTGAAGAACCTAGGAGCAGAAACAGGAATAAAGACGCAGATGTAGGTGATGGACTTGAGGACACGGGGAGGGGGAGGGGTAAGCTGGGACGAAGTGAGAGAGTGGCATGGACATATATACACCACCAAATGTAAAATAAATTGCTAGTGGGAAGCAACCACATAGCACGGAGATCAGCTCCATGCTTTGTGACTACCTAGGGGGGTGGGATAGGGAGGGTGGGAGAGAAACACAAGAGGGAGGGGATATGGGGATATATGTATATGTATAGCTGATTCACTTTATTATACAGCAGCAACTAACACACCATTGTAAAGCAATTATACTCCAATAAAGATGTAAAAAAAAAAAACAAAACTTTCATGCAATCTCAATGATACCCTGGGTTGCAATTCAAAAGTCACTTAAGAGTTTGAAATCAAGAGCTTATAGGAGTGAAGAAATAGTTCTCAAACCTGAAATTTACAAATGAGATGCAGCTTTTTATATACACAGGCACAGGTTATTCTGATCTGTGCTTACCTTTTACCTCATGCACTGTGACTTTTACCTCATACACTGTCCTAAAAACATACAAACTTTGGGCACACTGATACATTTTTGAACATTTACTCCTATCTCCTCAAATCATCAGCCAGTCTTTGCCCTGATGGCTACAACTGTCAAATCTCTTGCTTTTCTACTGGGTAAATAGCTCTAAGTAAAAAAGAAAATGACATTCTACTCTTCAAAAATGAAGCTTTTGACATTTCAGCATGTTAAAAGATGGATAAACTGTACAACAGGAACATCAGTCCTGAAAAAGAATTTGACCTGAATAGCCATACACTGCACTCATGCATTTATAATTGCACTAGGAGATGAATGAGAAAAGATGAAGTGGAACCATTTTTCAAGATGCACGCTGTGATTTCTCATTACAGGGATAATCTCAAGTAGTAATGATATTTCTTTAAAAGCTGAATAACTTTAAGAATACAACAGAATGAAAAGGAATCTGTGCATTAAGCACTGCTTTTCTAGGTATTTTCTGGAAATGTGAGACAAGTCCTTTCTCCTAATCCCAGATGCAAATGCTCTAAGGTTCTTCTAAGTGTCTCTTCTTCAAACAAAAACAAAAATAATTGGTTATTAACTGAACATTGCATTAGTTTTTCAATAAACCAGTTTTATTATTTTAAACAATCTCTTCCAAGGAAAGGCAGCAATCATTCTACTTTTTTTCATAGTTTATAAATGTGTTTTTAAAAGGAAGAGTTAAGAATTTAAGTCATATGGATTATAATAGACATTCTTTTATGTTTAATAAGGAAGCAAATATTGTATCTACTATATAAATTTGAGAAATTTTATTCAATGGATACAACTTAAGACTAGATTTTGTCCCCATTTAACTGAATAGGATGACAAATCTCTTTCTAAATCCAATTTGATGCATAGAAAAATCCTACCAAAGCTGTCTCACAAATCTAATTCAACTGAATTTGAAAAAGACGTATTTTTTAGTCTGGTCTAGGAGTCTTTTTAAAATATATAACATTCTATTCTTGTTTGTTGTTCCTAACCAAAAAAAAGGAGATTAACGTAGTAAAACGCAAGTGAAGACATCTGCCGAAGTCTCCCCAGTGTCCTAAAATGTGACTAGAAAAACCTTGCTTCTAAGGCACATTTTCTAGAGCTGTGGGAACAGATAGCAGTTTGTGTGAGGAAAGGAAGGTTGTCCCTGACAACACTTACTGATGGCTCTTAATAGTAACCACTCTGGTTTTTTCTTTGAATGCATTAAGTATCTAAGGTTTAAAATGCTTCCTCTCACTTTCATTTCATGACAAATACACCCTTTTAAGTTTTGCTGCATGTAATTAATACCTGTCCACAACACAGTTATTTTTCTCAGTTTCTTTCCTGATAACACCAGAGGAAGGGGAGCAACTACAAAAAGTTCCGAGGGTGGAACTTCTCTCCCCAGTGCCCCAGAAATTCTATTCCAGTCCTCAAATAGAGAAATAAATTTAAATTATCTGCAAACTATGGAAACTTTTTTAATTTTTTTGCAAGTGAAATTTATGTTAAAGAATATTTTGAAAATAATAAGATCAGGAAGTTAGTAAACTTCACAGGTTAAACAAGAATTCAACATATCCAGATTAAATAAAACACATTTAAGTGACATTCCCAAGTAAAATTAGGCAGCTTCTAATTTAGTACATTTCTACGATATTATACTACACATTCTGTGATGTTTTACCTGTACCCTGAACAATACAACAAAAAATAAAGTAGAATTCCATTAGTTCATAATTACAAGGATTGAAATGTTCCAGAGTTCAAATTGTGTCCCCAAGTTATTATAGCTCTATGTATTAAAGACATATAATATACCTAGTTTATAATGAACATGTTAGTTCTGTCAGCAATATTAGTATTATTCACATCAGAGTTAAAATTTCACAATGTATTATTTTTCATTTAATTCACAAAAGAGTCCAAGTAGTATAAAATTTCAATAAATATTTCCATGTGCTTATGACTTGTACTCAAACAAGCCATTTTTATCTGTGGTTTATTGATAAGGAGACAGCTTTTTCAGTCAAGATAACCTTATGCACCTGCCTCATTTCCCTGAAGCAGAGGAAATAAATCTCATTATTTTACTTCTTTGTAAAGTACACTATTTATCACATGGGTGAAAAGTTCACCCATTAATGGAATACAGGTTCTTTTGCCATGCCAGCAACCCAATTGTCAGAGCCTTCAATGACAGTAAGTTCTTTAACCTTGATCTAACATGCTAATCATGTGTTTTTCAAGACAAAATCCACAAAGCTTGAGATGACAGCTTTATTTTCATTGAAGTTTAGTTTATACATATTTTTTCAATTTAATTGTATGAAAGGCAGAATGAAATAATACACCATTTTTAACAGAATTATGGAATAGTTTGATTTTCTTCACTATTATACGTAACTATACATATTTATAAACTAAAAACAAGCTCAGATATATATCATAATAGGAAAGAGCACTTCATTAATTTTAGTGTTTTTTTATTTTATCTCTCAACCTCTAACCATTTACTTATTTGTTTCCATAATTCATTTTGGTCATTAGCATTGATCAGCAAAACAGCTTACATGTAACAGACACATTAAAACCTTAATTATCAACATAACCCCATCTAAGTTAAACTCTTTCTTATTGTATGTAGTTTTTAAGAAAAAGATAAATCACAAGAAAACATATTATAAATTATTATTCTTAGAACATTATTACCCAGAGTACATTCTAGACTCAAGAGCTATGTCACATAATTTCATTCATAACCCATAATTACAATTAAAAACTTCATATTTCAAAAAATGATCCTTAAACACTGTAAGAGCCTATATCAAAGAGGATATATCATTTTTATAATGCACTACCCATAAATTAATGTCCTAAAGCATTATAGAAATATTTTTAATACAACTGAAAAATTGAGGTAACTAGTTCACACTTTATAAATTTGAAGCTCCTTTAAATCAGAATACTTAATTACCCAAGAATTCCATTTATTATGATTTCTTATAAGTTTGAATTTCAAATATTTGCATTCTTAATAGTGGCACAGGCCCACTAAAGATTTCCTTTTCAGGATTTAATCAAGATATAGTTTGCTTTTAAGTCAATTTGTGATGGTAGTACAAAATAGAAATAATAAATTCCCAAGTGTTCTCTCCTAGTCATAGGTGTTAATCCCTGTTCCTACTTTACTTGCAAAATATATGTGATTATCTCCTACTTTGGTTAAATGCTTATTTAAAGCAAATGATTTAAATTTTTTTGGAATGAAGTCTTTACAGAGAGTAAATTTTAACAAAAATTTAGCCTTATTAAGCCAAAGAAAAATGTTTCTACTGCCAAACTTGAGGATAGATTTAGAAATCCATGATGGATTTAAAGCCATATAAGTATCTCTTCTGTGAAGAGGACATTTACTAAGAGTTTTACAAGATTCATTCCAATAAAAAGAATGCCAACACATAATCCAATGTTTGGATAGTTTGAACTGGTGGAAGGACAGCTTGTTCCAAAACTGCTCTCAAGCTTCTTAACTTGGTGGTATATTCATCAAGAATAGTTCAAATTACAGGGAAAGTAATGTAAAATCTTTAATCTACTGAGCTTACAGGCTAGAGGGGAAACGAGAACAGAAATCTAAAATACAATATACTGTGGTAAACACCTTAATAGCACTATGCACAGGGTATTCTGCAATTACAGAAGAGGAACACTTACATACTTGAACTGAATAATGAAAAGTGAGTTAGATCTACTGAGGTAAAGAAAAATGGGAATTGCATTTCTAGTAGAGAAAAGAACAACGCCCAAGAGAGAGTTACATGAAAGAGCAGAGAGCAGGATTCCTTTGGTAGTTTACTATCAACAGAATATAAGTGTGAGGAAGGAAGTAACCAGTGACATATTCTGACAGAGAACAATTCAGATCATACTAACAGATTACGATGTATTGGGTTGGCCAAAAAGTGCCTTCGGGTTTTAAGTAAAAATAAAAGACACATTTTTCATTTTCACCAAGAACTTTATTGAACAATGTATTCACTCTTTTGTTCCACTACCTTCTGCCATTTTTCACGCAACTTCATAATTCCATCTTCCCAAAACTTTTTATCTTTTTGAGCAAAGAACTGTTCCAGGTGCCTTTTAAAGTCTCCAGGGAATTGAAATATTTTCCATTAAGAGAATTTTGTAAAGACCAAAATAAATGGAAATCCGAAGGTGCAAGGTCTGTTGAATACAGCAGATGAATGAGAACTTCCCAGCCAAACTGTAGCAGTTTTTGCCTGGTCATCAAAGAAACATGCGGTCTCGCGTTATCCTCATGGAAGATTATGCGTCTTCTGTTGACTAATTCTGGGCGCTTTTCGTAGAGTGCTGCTTTCAGTTGGTCTAATTGGGAGCAGTGCTTGTTGGAATTAATCGTTTGGTTTTCCGGAAGGAGCTCATAATAGAGGACTCCATTCCAATCCTACCATATACACAACATCACCTTCTTTGGATGAAGACTGGCCTTTGGTGTGTGGTGTTGATTCATTTCACTTGCCCCACAGTATTTTCTGATCCACATTATTGTACAGTATCCACTTTTCATCGCCCATCACAATTTGTTTCAAAAACAGAACGTTTTTGTTATGTTTAAGTAGAGAATCGCATGAGGAAATATGGTCAAGAAGGTTTTTTTCACTTAGCTTATGTGGAACCCAAACATCAAAGCGATTAACATAACCAAGCTGGTGCAAATGATTTTCAATGCCTGATTTGGATATTTTGAGTATGTCAGCTATCTCCTGAGTGGTATAACATCGATTGTTCTCAATGAATGTCTCAATTTGCTCGCTATCAACTTCAACTGGTCTACCGGACCATGGAGCATCGTCCAGCAAGAAATCTCCAGCACGAAACTTCGCAAACCACTTTTGAAACATTCGATCAGTCACAGCACCTTCTCCTACACTGCACAAATCTTTTTGTGCATTTCAGTTGTGTTTTTACCTTTCTTGAAATAATAAAACATAATATGTCAAAAATGTTGCTTTTATTCTTCCATCTTCAGTATTAAAATGGCTACACAAAAGTTCACCAATTTTGATGTCTTTTTTTTAATGCACGCTGATATGACAGCCGTCACATACAATCTAACAAAGTTGTTTTGAATGAAGTTAAAGACAACTAAGTGCTACTAGAGCCATCTTATGGAAAAAAACAAACGAACCCTCTGGCCAACCCAGTAAAATCTATAGTACCATGAAGGCTCTGGATATTCTCTTAGTAAACAAAAGTGCTCAGTATTGAAACTCTGGGTTGGATGGTAAGTGGCAGTAATAACTTCTGTCCTATTAGTATGGCTGCTCCTATTTGCGGCTATGACTCTAGGACATTTTCAGTACATGCAACAAGAGCCTGAAGCTAAATGGCATTATACCTTCTACCAGGCAGTAATAATACAAGAAGAAGAAATGTCCCCTGTGCTCGTGGATATCACAGGAAAAAAAACTGTTTCCCAATGGGGGCACCAAGGGCAAATGTGGGGGGAAATTCTTTGTTCTAGGAGCCTGAAGTAGGCATTGCAAAATGTTTAGTATTCCTGTGCCTCAATCACTAAATGCCAGTATCAACTCCCAGTCAATGTGACAAATGAAAATGTTCTCCCATGTTTTCAAATGCTCCAGAGGTAGTACCATTTTCAACTTAAGAGTCATTGATCTAGATGGCAAATACTCACTAAATATATCCTCTTCCCAATTAGAAACTAAGTTTCTGGAGCACAGGGTCTATATCAGATTAATATAAATATATGATATAATGAGGAAAATGAGAAGTTTTAAGTTCTGAAAACTAAATTCACATTTCAGTTCTATCATACATTAACTACATGACAATAAGAAAGTTTAGTTCATTTCTCTGAACCTCAGATTCTCAGCATGTAAGAAGCAGGCAATAATACCTATATTACAGGGTTGAAATGATGAATAAAGAGCACATGAAAATAGGCGGATAAATTATAGATGCTCAATACACACTGAGAGAAATTACAGTTCCAAATGCCTTACTTTACAGCAGATGAAAAGAAACCCGTGAGGGCTTCCCTGGTGGCGCAGTGGTTGAGAGTCCGCCTGCCGATGTGCTCCACAACGGGAGAGGCCACAGCAGTGAGAGGCCCGCGTACCGCAAAAAAAAAAAAAAAAAAAAAAAAAAAAAGAAGCCCGTGATATCTAAGAGACTTATCCACTCCTAAAGAGCAGTAAATGTGCTCACTTTTTTAAGTAACAGTACCATGAGAGAGCTTCAAACTTTGTGCTCCTATTTCCCCAAATCAAAAAGGAAAAGACTGATCTGAAATTGCAATGCATACATTCAAGTTAGAAAAATGACTAAACTCTGCAAGTAATTACATACATTTTTATATTTGCACTAGCAATTTATACCTAGCTATGTTAGAAGCAATTATTTACAGCTAAAGTTACTTTTATTTGCAATGTATATTCCTCTAACCCAAAATTCTGTCATGCTTAATAATTGTCTAAATAAAAATTTAAATGTCTGTATAGCAAAATCATCATAAACAAGGTTGAAAGTTTAAGTGGGAAAATAATTTCTAATCAATGATAGACAAAGTATTAATACCCCAAATGTTAAGAAAAAGCTCCTACAAATTGAGCCAAAGGTGATCAAAGAAAAATTCATCTACGAAAATTTAAACAGAAGAAAAAAACACTGGGAAAATATGTAAAATAGTTTTTTAACTTCACTTTTAAATAAATTTTATTGAAACATAATTGGTCATAATTGTTGGACTATCATACAGGTTCACAGTTAAAAGATTGAGAATTAAGTACTGCTGGAGTAAGCATCAAGGAAGAAAAACATTTCAGGTACAGTTGGAAGGAATGTCTACTGGAAGAACCTTTCCAATAAACAAGCTGGCGGGATATGTTAAAGTCTACAATAAGTGCTTTTTATCTTAAAATTTTACTTCAATGTATTTATCCTAGGGTATCAGATGACTACAAAAGTACATGCAAAATTGTTCCCTCCATCATCACATTGTCTCTTTAGAAAACTGGCACACATACTATCTCCACTGTCCCTGCTGAGTGCACAGTCTACTTTACCCCTCACCTTGAACCTAACTGATCGGAAAAGCAGAAGCCATTTGACTCATGCTGGCCAAATAGAGCTCCTCTCCATTAAATGTGAAAATAAAAATGAAAACTTTAATCAGCCTTAAATTGTGAGCATATGTAAGACTGGAACAACCATTTTCCACCATATACACAGATGTAAAGTCTGACAGCAGATGCCAAAAAGAAGCTAAGACAATTAAATATGCCCAAGAGTGACCCCAATTTATCTGATTCCAGGCTTTACAGGAGACCCAACTGAATATCCTTAGGTTCTCTGAGGTGCACCTTTCCCCTGCTAACACATCCCAATGTGCTCAGATAGCTTGAATAGCTCTCTCCTGACACCAAATAATGAATAACACAAAGTTTTTCCTCTGCTTTGCTTATGATTTTAGAAAACTGAAGACACCTCCATATGCCAACCTTTAGAAAATCAGTTAAATATCTGAATCCTGTATAGTCATACAAAGAGAACACAGATCTATATTTATTGTCCTAGAAAACGGTCACAACATACTGTTAAGTAAAAAAAAAAAAAAAAACCAGTTTACAGAACACCATCAATTCAATATATGGGCACAGAAGGATAGTGACTAAATGTAACAAAATTAATTTTTGTAGAGATGTCAGGTGGTTTCATTCTCCTCTATAATTTTCTGTATTGTTGACTTTTCATTGAGCATTTATCTTTGTTTATATAAATGGAAAAATTAAATTTCTACATTTAAAACAAATCAGAATAGAATCAAAAAAAAAGAGAGAAGAAAGAAAAGAGCAAAGAGGAAGAAAAGGCTCAGGGAAACATCAAAAGACTAACTTTTAATTTCCAACAAAGGATGGTTTGATCCCTATAAGAAGGAAACCCTGGCATTACTATCAGCTTTCAAGAGCAGGTATAAGCAATGATACAATATTGTCAAAGATTTCTTCGAATTTCTATTAGCCAGCTAAATGTTTTTCCAATTATAAAACTTGTTTTATTTTATAAAGTTATTTGAAACCACACCAGGAAGACTTACCAGAGTAGAGGAGTATTTTACTTAAATGCTAAGGGAATGGCTTTTAAATTTGTATCCTGTCATCTAAGCTGTTCAGAAGCAAGGAGGGGAAAAAAAAAATCAATACACACCAGTCCTTCATCTCTGTTCAATTTAGCTCCTATGGTGAGCAAAGAATTCCTTACAGCAAACGTCCAAAGCAACCAAATTTCAGGCAGCTTGACAGGGCTTTCAACCAGGTCAGTCCTAACAGAGATAGTAATCAAGTCTCCCACGATGAATTTCATTCACAGAGCAGGACTGATTACAGAGCAGGTCGAATCGCTGCACACTATTGACTGGAGATCAATTTTCAGCTTGAGGGACTATGGGGAACAGTACACAATAGGGCAGGAGGAGGACCAGGAGAATTCAATAGTGTAACAAACCAAACCAAATGAGATCCTCTTAAAGAGAGGGCAATCATATCACCTAACATTCCTACCATATTTATCAAGAAAATATTCTGCTTTAGAAAAAAAAAAAACTTAAACTACGCAAAAAAAGTTTCATCTAAATCTCATATGGTCCCATTTAATATATCTCAAAAACGCTAACCTGAACTTAAAAACACATAGACAGGGCTTCCCTGGTGGCGCAGTGGTTGAGAGTCCGCCTGCCGATGCAGGGAACACGGGTTCGTGCCCCAGTCCGGGAAGATCCCACATGCCGCGCAGCGGCTGGGCCCGTGAGCCATGGCCGCTGAGCCTGCGCGTCCGGAGCCTGTGCTCCACAACGGTAGAGGCCACAACAGTGAGAGGCCCGCGTACCGCAAAAAAAAAACAAAAAAAAAAAACACATAGACAAAAAAACAACTATGCAAATCTGGCTATTTTCTTTTGTAATGGGTGGTATTCTCTTTGTCATATTCCTTTATACCTTGTGCCTACATGCAGCTGTAAAAACTGTTTAGAGGGTCATATGCTGTTTCTGTCTTTCCCTTTCATTGCAAGGAAGATGCTCTTTGATATATTATGAAACAATTGGCATAGGGCTTACAAGTTTTGCCTCTGCTTTATAGCCAATCATTGGGAAAGTGTCACTGGATCCAATTATCTCAGGAATGAATGTGGCAGTGTTTCTGCTCTCTATATCACCCAGAACCCTAAAAGCTTTTTATGCTACCCCAGCCTGTCCAGATTAGAACTGAAAATTATTAGGCTTAATTCTCTCTACCTGTAAACCAGGTATCTATTTTTTTTTTATTGGAGTATAATTGCTTTACGATGTTGTGTTAGTTTCTGCTGACAGCAAAGGGAATCAGGAATACGTACATATATATCCCCTCCCTCTTGAACCTCCCTCCCACCCATCCCGCCCATCTACATCATCGCAGCACACCGACCCGAGTTCCCTGTGCTATACCGCAGGTTCCCACTAGCTACCTATTTTACACATGGTAGTGTACTTATTATATCCTACTTTGCTAGGCATAGTTCCTGTGTATGCCTGTTATCCTAGAGCAAATACTAATAGCCCCTTTTCACTATCAGAGGAGACCCAGTTTGGACTATAAATTAACACATTTTCCCAGTGAAAAATGGATGCAAATCTTACCCAAGCAAGAGAAACAAATCAACAGCAAAACAGCCTCCCACAACTTCTGCTCCGTATCATACCACCCTCATACTTGATTCCTTCTTCTCATGGCCAGTGTACTGAAACAATTTTTGACAGTCTTAATGGCAGCTTCCATTTTATTTTCCATTCAGGCCTCAATATTTTAGAGTGCAAGTTCTATCTTTTTAAAACTAGTGAACATACCCATGGATTAATAAGTTAAATTGCCTTTTCTCAGTCAATCTGCCAATAACAATGTGAAACATTAGGTATTTGAGCTCTTCATCTTTCTTAAAATTTTTTCTTCCTTGTCTATCATTTTCACAATCTCTTCTTTACTCTTCAAATTCTCCTTGTCTTTCTCTGTTTCTCTTTCTCTTGATTTGTATGATTTCTCCAGACTTTTCATCTCTTATTCTACTTCCTTTTTCTTTAGTGATCTACTCTAATCCTAGAATTTCAGCTACCACCTCTATGATCATGACGCCAAAATCTGTCCCTTGAATTGACCTCTCCCCCAAACCCCAGACGTTCAGTTTTAATCAGACTGGATGATACTTATTTATGGCATCTAGAGGTACGATGAACTCAGGAAGTCCAAACTCATTTTCATCACTCTTAAATGTGTAATCACACTCCAGATCCAAGTGCTTTATTCATCTTTCTAACATGGAGAGTATCTCATGGTGCTTTAGTCCTAGATAGTAATATTCAATAACCTCAGTAAAGTGAATGAAAGAGAAAGTATTCTTGACATGGGTAAAGCCAGATTTTTTAAATTAGGCATGTTGTGGAATTAGTTTGACTCTTCTACCAAAGTCAAAAAACTACCATCAGTACAATCCACTTCCTTTTCCTTAATTTAAATATGCTACATCACTGTGATATATATATACATATTGCTTAATATAGGTATATTTTCAGATTACATTTCCTTTTTGTATTTCTTCTGAAACTTCCTATATCAAGCTTTCTTCAAACCAACACTAAACACTAACAAAGCAAAACTTAGGATGTTTCTTATTTGAACTCTGCTAACCACAAAGTTCCAGGTAAGAAATGTTCTATAATCATTCTTCAATGATCAAAAAAAATTATTTTTTGTTTACTATTTAAAGAGTCACAAGGTTCTACAAGTACATAATACCATTCAAAAGTAGCATAAAATACAGTAAGTATCTGATAAATTAGCTTTACAGTAGGTTTGAATTTCTCTAAATTGATCATTTTAAGAAGATGCAAGGCAAAGCACTTTAATGATAAAGCATCTACTTGTACTTAAATAGAAAAAGAAAGCAAGCTAGGAACATATTTTGTAGGAAATACTTGTGTACTGTGCCTCAACCAGCAAAATGAAGAAAAAAATACCAAAATTCAATGTGTAGCTTACACTAGATAGAATGTTTTTGAAGCCTTGGATGTACTTATATTAAAAATAAGGACAGGGCTTCCCTGGTGGCGCAGTGGTTGAGAGTCCGCCTGCCGATGCAGGGACACGGGTTCGTGCCCCGGTCCGGGAGGATCCCACATGCCGCGGAGAGCCCGTGAGCCATGGCCGCTGAGCCTGCGCGTCCGCAACGGGGGGAGGCCACAGCAGTGAGAGGCCCGTGTACCGCAAAAATAAATAAATAAATAAGGACCAAGGGGAAAGAGGGGGAAACTCTAATAATACTCCTAGGATATGGCATTCCATAAACGAATCCACTGGGTGCTCTCACTCTGTACCACAGTGGCTTCTGTTCAGAATCACAGCAAGAAGTAAAATGAAGTCAAAATGAAGCAGAGCATTCCTATCTTGGTTGAAGTAAAATGTATAGTTTAGTTCATTGAGCACCACTATTTTCTATATTAAGTAGTATTAGATTGGAGCTCTATGTAACTGTTCACATAACCCTACATCAAATAAATACTTTAAAACTATCTAAATATATATTTATACTGTGGAGTATAATCACTATTTAGCATTTATGATAGCCAGAAAAGTACTCAAACATTAGGGGGTACATTTTCAGCAGAGCATGAGCAGATTTAGCCTAGAGATTCCCATTAATGTCAGTGAGAGTTGCGTGGTTCAATCTTAACACACACTGCATTGAAAATTTACCCCAAAGTATCTGAGCAAAAGCTCCCCAAAAGAAAGGAATTTAAAATTTTCCAACACAAATCTATTTTTTGGTATAATTACCCATTCACCATTCTTAAACTCAGAACATAAATTCTTTCCCCTAACATCAGTTGTTCTATCTTCAAAGCAAAAACAAAGTAGTATGGTAAGTTTTAATAACGATAGGTCTGTACTCCATTAAGATTAACCTCCTAGAGAAACTCTTCCAAATATTTTAATCAGAGATTTCACTCAAAATTCGCTGTTAGATGGCTTACTAGTCTTGTGCTTACCAAAATATGCTACTTTACCTAAATGGCTTTCTGTTGACTGTGGATAACCTTCAGTACAAAAAGACTATTAATATTAAATATGTTTTTGTGCCTTATTTCTTTAAATTTCTGTTTTAAATATTTTCCCAAAGTTTTGGCTCATATAAATCTAAATTCATGTTTGAATTTAGAGCTTATTGTATAAAATATGAAAATAGTTTGGCAAAAAATACCATTCTCAGACAATACCAATTCTCAGATAATTCTTGGCTAAATATATTCTAATATCAAACTCTGAATTCTTTTTTTTCTAATAACATTTTTAAACTGGAATAATTGGCTAGCTGGATATCAATAACACTGAAAAAATCATAATTAAAAGTAAATTCTTCTAAATAAAATCTAATAAAAGTTCACGGATTTTGCCACATTAAACAAATAATTGTAGCTACTATTAGGAATAATATTAGTTGGCTACCTAAATTTTTCTATATTTTACAATGGTTTTAAAATAACAAAATAGTTATGATTATAAATAATTTCTCTGTTAAAAATACCTAATAAAAACATAGCAAATGACCAGATATGTCCTTATGTGTCTCAGACAGCATTTAAATGAAGTGACTATGTCTCTAATTATTTCACGCCTGAGGAAAGAGATTGGCAAATTCATCCTCCTACACCCAGCACACAGCAAATAGTAACTACTCAAGAAATGCTTATGATAAGATCTTGTTTAATATGTAGTATTTTTATACCAACAAAATAAACTTTTTATTACGTTGACAAAAATTTTCCATGTATGTGAAAATTAAGGAGAAAAAATAGAGGTAAACTTCAACTACAGAAAATGATTTAATGCTTATGGAGATTTAAATTTCTTGATTAAAAAAAGTTTATAGAGGATTTATTTTTCTGCAACAATTAGACAATAAATGTTTATTTTCCTATACAATTCTCAAATATTTAAGTGCTCATTTGAAACCTATATGCAAATCATATATTTCCTAGAATTCCCATTGATGTGTAGATAAGTGAGTCTTTTTTATTACCTGCATGTGGATTCCAATAGGTTATAATGGTTCTAAAGTCAGAGGATTCCTTCTGTGTGAGAATACATACAAACAATGTGACCAAAGAGACTTCAAATTCCTCATAACAAAGTACATATTAACATCTAGAAACATCCCACTCAGGAGAATGAGTAATTTACAAACCAAACTGTTGGTGGGAATGTAAACTGGTGCAGCCAATATGAAAAACAGCATGCAGGTTCCTCAAAAATCTAAAAATAAGAGTTGCCATATGAACCAGTAATCCCACTCCTGGGCATATACCCAGACAAAACTTAATTCGAAAAGATACACGCACTTTCCGTAGCAGCACTATTCACAATAGCCAAGACATGGAAACAACCTAAATGTCCACTGACAGATGAATGGATAAAGAAGATATGGCATATATATACAGTGAAATATTACTCAGCCGCAAAAAAAGAATGAGGGCTTCCCTGGTGGCGCAGTGGTTGAGAGTCCGCCTGCCGATGCAGGGGACGCGGGTTCGTGCCCCGGTCCGGGAAGATCCCACATGCTGCGGAGCGGCTGGGCCCATGAGCCATGGCCGCTGGGCCTGCGCGTCCAGAGCCTGTGCTCTGCAACGGGAGAGGCCACAACAGTGCGAGGCCCGCATACCGCCAAAAAAAAAAAAAAAAAAAAAGAATGAAATAATGCCATTTGCAGCAACATGCATGGACCTAGAGATTATCATACTAAGCAAAGTAAGTCAGAAATAGAAAGACAAATATCATATATCATTTACATGTGGAATCTAAAACACAACACAAATGAACATATCTACAAAACAGAAACAGACGCACAGATATAGACAACAGATTTGTGGTTGCCAACAGGGAGAGGGAGTGGGGCAGGGAAGAATTGGGAGTTTGGGATTAGCAGGTGCAAACAATTATATATAGGATGAATAAGCAACAAGGTCCTACTGTACAGCATAGGGAACTATATTGAATATCCTGTGACAAACCATAAAGGAAAAGAACATGAAAAAGAATATATACATATATATAACTGAATATCTTTGCTGTACAGCAGAAATTAACACAACACTGTAAATCAACTATACTTTAATAAATTCTTTTTAAAAATTTACAAACCAAGATGCCACATTTCATTTGGGTTAAGAGTATTTATGTTGGAATGAAATATACCTGGTTTCCAGACTCAGCTGAGGGCCCTGCTTCCTCACCTGTACAACCATAGCAAACAATTTAACTCTCTAAGGTCCCAGTTTCCGTATGGCCCTATTTCCTAATTTGCTACAAGGAAGTTATACTGTTCAGTATAATAGGTTCTAGTTCCTAAAGGGACATAATTCTCTGCAATATGCAAGTAATCAATAACTATTAACTCAATGACCCCCTCCTCTTTCTATTTCACAGTAATCTAATCCTATTAGTTCAAAATTAAATTTTTATGTAATAACTTATATTAAATATACTTTTACTCCTCTAATTTATTTCATATATCCAGTGACAAAAAAATACTATCATAAATTACCAGAAAAGATAAAAATTATCACATTATTTTTTAAAGAAGGCTAGAATATAAGATGCATAGGAAAAGAATCTCTTATGCCTTGTTAACTTGTCCTCAACAGCTAGAATCGGTATTGGAACATGTTCAACAAATACTTTTTAAATGAAAAAATTTTTAAAGAAAAAGCCTGTTAAATGAGAATTCATATGCAACTTTCAAAGTGATAGTTTTCTATTAAGCTACTAAAAAAGTTATTTCTACTCACATTTCAATAGTACTTCCACCTTAGTAGATAAGCATATGTTAATATCCAAATATTGCACTACAACATAAATAAAAATAACAGTACAAAATCTGTTATAAATTTTCTATACACTATTCTTAAGCAATGTATTCAGTACAGTAATCTTTAAAGTGAGAGTTCCACACAATAAGAACTCTATTATAAGTATGATAATAAGGTTATTATTTGAGGCTTTCAGAACTTAACATTCTATTTCAGGTATGATTTAGTGGATTATATTACCCATGTGCTTGGTTAAAATTTAGCTTCTCCCTATCTATGCCAATGTAAGTACTAAATTCACAATATTTATCATAGACAGGATTTGTAGAAACCAAGAAAAATGCAGAAAAGTTTAGTATGTGGTCATTGGTGTCAAAAACCTTAAATATAAAAAGTACATAACAAAATGTCCGTAATTATTTTAAAATTCAACGTAAAGAAGATATATCATCTTGCTGCTACCATATTTGCCTATTGAGCTGCCAGGTCCTGAGAGGTAAACTATTTGGCAGATTTTCTCATTCCCAACAATAAAAATCACAAACAAACACATATCTATGCCTGATGTCGATTTTGTAACCTAATCTGGTTTTGCTTTTGATTTCCTACAGAGAATATTTAATATTTAATTACAGGGTTATGTGTTCTTAAAAATAATCAAGCCTACCTCACTCTTTTTCTAAAACCCCCACCTCCTTCTTCAAATCAGGAGAAAGTCAGGAAACAATCAACCCCTCTTTCAAATTCTTATTTTAATATGCTCATTCACTTCTTTGGTGATGTTTTGTTTATTTGTTTCCATTCTCAGGCATGAAGTATTTTTTATTTAGTAGGTACATATGTATATGTAGAAAATACCACTGTGTCTCCAGATTTCAAGATAACTTCAAAGAGAAAAAGTAATCTTAGGTTACACAAAACCTAAAGAAAAGCTATGGAACAAACTGATTTATTATATCTCTCTCCTTTCCCCTAACCAATTTATATTAGTTTTAATTGAAACAGCCACATTTGAAATCTGTAATCAAAATAATAACAGATAAATGAGCTGATTTCTTGATTATGTGCTAATCACTCTTCTAGGTGCTTTACAAGTATCAACCCACTTAACCCTTCCAAAAACTATCAGTTCAATTTATAGATGAGTAAACTGGGGCAAAATGAAGTCACCTACCAGATGAATTTGGTTAGTCAGAGGAAGAGCTAGGACTGCCAACTCAGGTGGTTTTACTTAAAGGTCTGGTTTCAACAATTACCATATGCTTCTTTGGCCACAAAGATCAGCTAGTGAAGTAGGCAGAAGAATGCCACTCCACTCCAAGATGTCCATGTCCCAAACCCCAGAAATTTGGGAATATCTTATGTTACATGGCAAAGGGGAGTTAAGATGACAAATGGAATTAAGGATGCTAATCTGCTGACCTTTAGATGAGGAGAGTAGCCAGGATTATCCACGTGGGGCCAATGTAACCACAAAGGCCCTTATAAATGGAAGAAAAAGGTAGAAGAGAGAGAGACCTAGGGAGATGACAATATAAGAAGGACTTGGCTTTGAAGATGGAGGAACGAAGCCAAGAGGCAAGAAATGGGGGCAGCCTCTAGAAGCTGGAAAAGACAAAGAAGTAGATTTTCTCCTAGAACTTTCAAAAGAAGCTCAGTCTTTCAACATCTTGGTTTTAAGCCACTGAGAACCATTTCAGACTTCTGATCTCCAGACTGTGAGGCAATAAATTTGTGAATTTTTTAAGCTACTAAATTTGTAGTAATTTGTTACAGCAATATAATAGTAATTTTACATGTTAACTTGGCTAGACTATAATGACCAACTGTTTGGTCAAACACTAGTCTAGATTTCCTGTAAAGGTATTTTATAGATGTAATTTACATTTCAATCAGTTGACTTTAAGTAAAGCAGAATACTCTTCATAACATGAGTGGGCCTTATATAATAAGTTGAAGCCCTTTAGAGCAAACACCAAGGTTTCCCAAGGAATAAAATATTCCACCTCCAGGCTGCAACACAGAAATTCTGAGTGACCAGCCTTGGAATTCAAGACTACAACATCAACTCTTGCCTGACTCTCCTGACTGAGCCAATTCCTTAAAGTCAATCTATCCCCCCACCCCCACATCCCGTCCCACATAACCTATTACTAGGTTGGTGTAACTTGCTACTAGTTCTTTTTATTACAACTATCCTTAGGTATATTAGGTATATTAGTATACTGAAGAAAGTAAATTAGTGAGCTTGGGCTGCCAAAACAAAATACCACAGACAGGGTGGCTTAAAGAGCATACATTTATTTCTCACAGCTCTGGAGGCTAGTAAGTCCAAGATCAGGGTGCCAGCCAATTTGGTTCCTGATGAGACTCTCTTCCTGGCTTGCAGACTGCTGGCTTCTCACTGTGTCCTCACATGGAGGAGAGAACTCTGGTATCTCTCCCCCTTCTTATAAGGGCACTAGTACCATTTGATTAGGGCCCCACACTTATGATCTCATTTAACCTTTATCACTCCTTCACAGATCCTATCTCCAAATGCAGTCACATTATTAGGGTTAGGACTTCAACATATGAATGGACAGGGGGGAGGAACTCAGTCCATAGCAGAGGAGAAAGAGTTCAAGCATATGCACATATTTTAGTAGCTTTCATACTTAAAATTTAAGAAAGTTACACAGATATGAGTACCTTAGTTGCTAGAGATCTGTAGTTTGTTACATAATACAATTATTTATATAGCATTTGATAGTTTATAAAATGCTCTCAAACAGATTAGAAACACTTTAATAGTTATTCTCATGTTATGATGATCAAATTATAGCTCAGTGAGGTACACTGAATCTCAATACTACAGTCTCACAAATAGTGAGCCGGGATCAAACCTATATCCGTTGATTCTAAATGTTACAGGCTTAGATATTCAGAACTGCTCATCAACTGTGACACATAGTAGAAAAGGGAAAAATGTATAGACTAACACAATATGTTAAAGTCAATTTTCAGGATTTAGCCATACTTTTCCATCCTATTCTTAGCTCTAAGTATAAACATGTAAATATACCCAGGGTTCTTTTTTTTAAAAATAAATTTATTTTATTTATTTATTTTTGGCTGCCTTGGGTCTTCATTGCTGGGCACGGGCTTTCTCTTATCCAGGGTTCTTAATAGAATAAAAAATAA
The DNA here is from genome assembly GCF_005190385.1 of Monodon monoceros. Classification (NCBI taxonomy): domain Eukaryota; kingdom Metazoa; phylum Chordata; class Mammalia; order Artiodactyla; family Monodontidae; genus Monodon; species Monodon monoceros. Next base: position 57,192,104 of record NW_021703777.1, read on the forward strand.
ACTTTAAATATCTTGGGCATATAGGACTGAAAGTATTACTGATGTGGAGATTTTTATCAAACTACTTAGTAATTTATTCCAAGTGGTTGTAGAGAGAACTGAAATTTTCTTTCCCCAGAATGAAACAAAAGTGAAGGACTGTCGTGTGTTTTCCTTAAGTGGTGTTTTTTGAGTTTCTGAAAATGCTGCATTTCTATCTAAAATTTTTCTGAAATCTTTTCAGCAAAAAATGACCCTGGGAAGGTAGTACAAGGTAGTATTTCAGTGCACGTTTTAAAACTAGGCAGCCTGTTGCAGGACAGAAATAGAGATACAGATGTAGAGAACAAATGTGTGGACACCAAGGGGGGAAAGTGGCGTGGGGGGAGGGGGGCCGGTGTGATGAATTGGGAGATTGGGGTTGACACGTATACACTGATATGTATAAAAGGGATAACTAATAAGAACCTGCTGTATAAAACAAAAAATTTAAATAAAATTCAAAAGTTTTAAAAAATAAAACCAGGCAGCCTGGTTCTTAATTACATCATTTAGCAGTTGTAACCTGCACAAGTTATTTAATATCTCTAAGTTTCAGATTTCCTTTAGCTAAAATGGGCATAATAATGCAAGATGGTTGTAAGGACTAAATTCGAGAATTTATAGAACTTGACAAATATCTGACAATGAATATTTGCTAAATAAATATGACATTTAATTGGCATTGTGACTGTCAACATAATAATTCTATTTAAAATATTTAAAGTTCTCTGGAACATTAAATTTGCCAAGAAAAACACAGAAATTTTAACTGAGGGGGTTCTCATATTTTGCAAAATCTTACAGGGTTTATAACTGGACAAAACTGTGCACTATAACTGTACTTGCAGCATACTGGGATGATGCAGAGCTATTATCCTGATGAGGGACTCTGATGCTTATCTGAAGGCTATATTCATAACACCTTTGTTATTTTGCCAGCTAGCATGGGTTAACTCCACAGAACAGAGTGACAAAACTTCAGCAGACAGTGTGCGTAGCCAATTCTTCTGAAAAGGAGTGATGACGCAAATCATAAAAACTATAATGATATTATACTACTTCATGATTCACAAACTTTTCCGAGCATTACCTCATTTGATCCTCAAAACATCTTGACATGAAGGCAAGGCAAATACTATGGACCTTTTGCTGCTAGGGGAAATGGATTTCTGAGAAGGTATAATTGTGGACCATGAACAAAGCCAGAGCTAAAATCCTTATCTTGAGTCTCCTTGGGCAGTGTTGTTTGTAACAATCTTCTTCCAAAGTTGAGTAGATTGAATTTGAAAAAATCATTTATTTACAATAATACCTATTCTTACAAGGCACAGAAATAACAGCTCTCTTTTTAGCGTTTACATCAGGAAGGAGAATAGTAAAAATTATTTTAAGAAGATATTTTGCTATTTAAATTGTTAGTGTGGCAGATTGGAAGGATAATATAGTCCCTGGTTATTCTATAAAGATAGAAGCTACACTTTTTCACTTTTGCCTTTTTTTCCTCCAGTCAAAAAATATGACTGGGAAATAAGCTCCTCTGCTCTCCACTAATCTGCACTCACATTTCACAATTCATTCTTACTGTGCCCTTCAAAAAAGTACCAAACTCAATGGATTAAAAATAGTCTACTAATGTAAGGAAAGGAAGGAAAAAAACAAGTTAATAAGAAGGAAAGGAAAAAACAAGTTCATGTAAGAAGGAAAGAAGGAAAGAACAAGTTAATAACTTGTAAGAAGGAAAAAACAAGTTAATAACTTTTGATATAGGGAGATCCATATCCAGCCCTACAGAAAACCCCTTAAGGATCCTGGCAGTACATAATGAATGTACTCTAACCACTGTTAGAATTACAACCTGGTGAAAGACTTTGTAAGGATCCCATTAATATTTGGGTCAAAAGTGCCTTACATTCAGTAGCGTACTTGCATATGTGTCCACCAAAAATCTGCTTCATATTTTAAAAAGTGAAAATAATTGCTACTTCTTTAGCAATACCAGTAGCTAGGATGTTGGTCCGCCAGATCCTCTCCCAGATTTAGCTCTAAGAAATGTACTAAAATGCTTGAAGAACATATAATCCAGCCTCATGGTTTATACCACAACAATCACACAATCAGAAAGTGACCAAAGTTTTCAGAGCTGTAAGGGAATTTAGAAATCAGTAGTTATTTCATTTCTATAAGTTTCAGAGTTTACTTCCGTCTTACATCTTTCTGGATAATAAAATAAATAATCTCAAAAGGTAAGTCTGGGTGGACACTTAAAAGTTTCAAATCCTTAAGAAAAAAATTTCAGAAGAAATCCATTTACACTGCTCAATTTCTATATTATCAGGAATTTTACTACTAGTATCTTTAACAAAATAAATCTTGAAAAAAAGACATGAAGAAAATGGCCTAAAATTCTCTTCTTCCCTTTATATAGTTCCCAGAAATAAAAAAAACAGAGAGAGCAAGAGGCCACTAAGCCACTTTAAATATATACACACACACACACACACGTATATATATTTGTATATCTTGTATATCATATGTATATATGATACTTTAGGACTCTCCCAAGGTAAAGAGTCCTAAAACATGAAAATGACACAGAACTGAATGGAACAATTCCAAATCATTGTCTGCATTTAGACTAGTTCTTTCTATAGTTCACTACCACAATTCTGGCAACTTACCATCCTCTCTCATCTAGCAAACTACAAAGGCTTTGTAACTGATCTCCTGCCTTCTACTCTTACCCGCAACCCACCCCCAGTTCATTATCCATCCAGTAACCAGAATGATTTTTTACAAGATAAATCAGATATAGCATTCTTCCTTCTAAAAACTCTCTAAAGTGGTGTGTAAGAAAGTAGAAGAAAAAACAAATTTCTTACTGTGGCATTTTAGAGACCTACATAATTTAGACCCTGCCTATCTTTCTGATTTTACATTTTATCCCAGTTGGCCTGGCACGCTAAATGCCAGTCATATTAGCCTCTTCTTCCCCTGAAATAAGGCAAATTTGTTTGTGTGTCAGGGCGCTTGCCTTCGTTATTCCCTCAGATCCTCAAGAAACTTATTCTTATCATTTGAGTCTCATCCCAATGGAACCTAGGTTAGCCTCATTCTCAGAACATTCTATGTTTCTTTACCCTGTACTATTTTAAGTGTATTCAACACTATCTGGAATCATTCTTTAGATTATTTAAGAATATTTTTCATAGTCTGTCTCCCTCAAGTAGAATTAAGTTTCATGACAGCAGGGATAAACTTTCATTTACTGTTATATCCCAGTGCCTCAAACAAATTTGGTCTATAGTAGATACTCAATAAATATCTATGAAAAGTGCAAATTATGATACTTCAAAACTATTTTTACGCATGGTACATATGTGGAAAATGGGGAGAAAATGAGACAAACTTATTCTGTAAGTTCATTTGGCATTTAACTTGCTGCCAAAAAGTATTGTCATCTTGAGGACTCTTTAATATCTAGACTGAGATCTGAAAATGGTTTTATGGTGGTTTAGAAAACAGCAGTCAAAAGCCCCACAAAATCCAACCAAGTCTGACTCCTTTTATGTCTCTGGGTCCTTAGCCCTCTTTCATGGTTTCCAGAAGTTGCTGGTAGGAGGAAGGTACCTGTTAATCTATACATCCAAGACTTAAAATCAAGACCAGCCTGGTTCCTTGCCTCTGCAGCCCCTCCAAGATCACTTGAACTACACTTTTAACACTGCCATTGGAGACTTAGTCTCTGTCCTCATAGAAGAGGGCTTTACACAGAGCCCTTGCCTAACATCCTGAGGCTCACCACTAGGGTGTTTGTGGCTAGTCTAGGTTAGACAGAACTTCCACTCAACTCCTGTGAGTGGGTTGGGGGGACTTATAAAGAACAGTCATTCAATCTGTGTCCTGGAATTGGGATAAAGGAACAAACATTGTCCATAGCCAACCTAGGGACTAGATATCCTATCAGAAGTAAGGGAAGGGATCCACAGACAAGGTACCTGTGAGTTAAGACCTTGGGCAGGAATTGAGCAGTTCCTCCTCTTGAGAAGTCTAACCTGATTCTTATCAATCCTTGGAAGTGTTAGCTCTGCTTGGGATACTCTTTGCTCTCCACACTTTTCCCCATCTCGCACTTAGAATTTTCACTCTTAGAACTTATACATATATAGCGACGTATCCAACAATACAGTGTCCTACAGAATAGTTTCTCTGCCCTAAAACTCTCCTGTGCTCTACCTGTTCATCCTTCTCCCATTCACCTGAGTCCCTGGCAACCACTGACCTTTTTACTGTTAAGTTTTGCATTTTCAAAAGTGTCATATTGTTGGAATCTTACAGTATGGAATTAGACTGCTTCTTTATTAGACAACATGCATTTACCATTCTCCGTGTCTTTTTGTGCCTTGATAGCTCATTTCTCTTTATTTGTGAATAATATTCCGTTGTCTGGATGTATCACAGTTTGTTTATACATACATCTATTGAAGGACATCTTCTAAGTTTTAGCAATTATGAATGAAGCTTCTGTTAACTTGTGTGCAGGTTTTTGTGAAACGTGTTTTCAACTCATTTGGGTAAATACCAAGGAGCATGACTGCTGTATCATACAGTAATACAGTTAAAAAAAAACAGTTAAACTGTCTTACAAAGTAGTTGTATCATTTTGCATTCTCATCAGCAATGAATTAGAGTTCCTGTTGCTCCATAGCCTTGTCAACAACTGGTGTTGTCGGTGTTAGATTTTAGTCATTCTAATAGGTGTGTAGTAGCATCTCATTGTTTTAATTTACATTTTCCTAGTGACAAATGATGCTCAGCATATTTTCACAGGCTTACTTGCCAACTGACTATCATCTTTGGTGAATTGTCTGTTTAAATCTCTTGGCCACTTTTTAACTGGACTGTTTTTTAAGAGTTTATTGTATTTTAAGAGTTCTTTGTATATATTGGATACCAGTCTTTTGTAAGATATGAGTTTTGCAGATTTTTCTCCCAGATATGACTTCTCTTTTCATTTCCTGTAACAGTTACATTTTACAGGGCAGACTTTTTTTTATTTTAATGAAGTCCTACTTATCAATGTTTTTCATTCATATACTGTGCTTTAGTCGTATAAAAATTCTTTACCAAGCCCATGGTCATCTAGACTTCATGCTATGTTATCACCTAGGAGTTTTATAGTTTTGTGTTTTATATTTAAGTCTTTGATCCATTTTCAAGCTAAGTTTTGTTAAAGGTTTAAGGGCTGTTTCTAGTTTCATATTTTTTGCATGTGGATATACAGCTGCTGTACTACCATTTGTTGAAAAATTATCCTTTCTCCATTAAATTGCCTCTGCTCCTTTGTGGATGATGAGTTAACTATATTTGTATGGGTCTATTTCCGGATTCTTTTTTCTGTTCCATTAATCTTTTGACAAAAACAATTTGTCTACTCTTTCACCAAATACCATATATTCTTAATTCCTGTAGCTTTACAGAAAATCTTTAAGTCGGGCAGTGTTGGTCTTAAGCTCTGGTTTTCTCTTAGTGTTTTATGAACACTGAGATATATAATATATCTAGGTGTGGCTAACATAATTTGAAAGTGACTCAAATGGCAATAGCATAGGTTGTGTTATATGAATTTATAAGAGCACTACCTATGGGCAAAGACAATGAAGCCTGGTCACCCATTACTACTTCTTCCTAGACATACTGAAAGAGTGCTTTCCCTGTTCTCCTTGCAGTGAGGTTGCAGGCTAAGTAAGTTCTAGATTATGAAATGTGGGCAGACCTGGCCCTCAAAATATAGCTCTTGGTCTTCTACTTCTCTTTATACTACTACAGCAATGTTAGAAGCCACATATTCCAGAAAGAGTAACAACAAAATGGAAGCAACCTGGGTCTACAAATCATGACTTAGAGAAGAAGTGCCCAAGAAAATCACCTACTACGCACTGGATATAAGCAAGAAACAAATCTTTATAGTGTTAAAACCTTTATTTGTCACTGTAACATAGCCTATACTATCCTGAATAATACACTAAAAATAGTAGGTTGGTTTTTGGGTTTTTTGGTCAGCATCATTTAGTCAGCATGAGAAACTCAGAACACAGAAGACATATTTTACCTTAAGTTGAAATTAGGCACAAAATAGAATGTCCTTTCCTAAGGTCTGGATATCCCTTTTTATCCCCTCTCTATCAACATTCATACAAAACACCTAAGATATTAACTACTCACCTGAAATCACAACCTAGACTGGAATATACCCATTTCATTCTTTCTAACTGCTATATAACATGCATAATTTATTTAGAGGCATTGAATTCTTAGGGTCCACTAGCATTCAACCTGAGGTGATTCAATTATCTTCCCCTGAAGTGGGACAAGCGAAAAACAGGAGATGAAAGAAAAGAGAAGAAAGGAAATCTAAAAAAAAATAAGCTGATCTTAGAGGGCATGGAAAAAGGTTTCTTAGAAAGTAGTAACTGTAATAAGGATGTTCATCATTTTCACTTGCTATCTTTATTCCAAAAAAGCTCAAAGGATTTTGGATTTGATCTTGCTATTTCAATACACGTGTGACTGTTTGAGAAAACTAATAATCCTCTCAAAATATTCTCTTTGAAGTCACCGAAGAGCAGGATATAATTATGTGTCCCTATGGATTGATCACTTGACTACACCCTGGAATAACCCATGCCCTTGGCAAAGAATGGAAAATTAGTATTGTTCTTGACAGAGAGAAAACAGATTCTGCATTTAAGCAGTCATTCTATAAAGTCAGGTGAGACAGCAGAACTATCTGCACGTATATCAAAAGTCAATACCGGGAGGAAAGTTTACCAAGAGGCTAAGCGATGTATTCCTCTACAAATCTGGTCATTTAATAAATAATCTTTGAATGTTTAATCAAAGTAAGAGTTCGTCCATTTTATTTTTTTTTTATTAGGTTTTAGCCAGGGAAAAGAAAATCTCTCCTTTTGTAAGAGCTCTCATATTCTGCACATCTTAGAAATTGGGCAGCAAGAGACTACCTGGAAAGTTTTCTAGACCTTAACCTTCCCATGACTTTTTGAAATTCAACAAGCAGAAGATCCTTTAACAGTACATTGCATTTATATCTGTTTAAAGATTAACCAGTGCCTATACATACATTCAGCACACAATTTGTGTTATGTACCAAGTGCCAAAAATAATAACTTAGATCTCAAAATGAGTGAGCTTCTTATATACATAAAATTGCTTGCAAAGGAGAAAAACAGATAAATTAACATAATTCCTTCTTTCCTCAATATCCTTGGCAGCAGAGAACAAAACCCCCCACTGGTAAAAAGCTGTTCCATCTGCCATCCTATTGCAAGAACAGCTCGCTTTCTTGGAAAGATGATTTATGGGACAACCAAATCATATGTTTCATTTTTTTGGGTAGAAGATTGGGTAGTTAGGTTTTTGTGGAGAATGTCCACTGACGAAAACACCTAAAAAACAATACTCTGAACCAATGAATCATCAGCAATCTACCTTTCTTTTGCTTCTAACCTTTTTAAAGCATGAGGTTATTCTTATCTGAAGACAATGCTATTCTAAACATGATTTATTAGAGTTGTATACATAAAGAAGAGATTTTTTTAGTATGATAAATTATCACTGCTATATAGCAATAAGAAAGCATTATGGTGGAAGTAATTGTCTTGCTAATTTTCACACACAGACAAGATGCTAGTATCATACCCAGCCTTTACTCTCCAGCATTTTAATTTGTAGAGGCTAGTAGAGGGGAAAAAAAAAGCGGGGGGGGGGGGGGGTTGTTAAGTGATTTGACCCAAATCCCCACTGTAAACTGCAGTAGAGCCAAATTAGGATACCAGTTGTCCTGACCTCAGATACTGAATCACACAGTAAGACCAAGCCATCTCTTTATTTACTGAATTCAAATAGACATCCAGAAAAGTAATTGACAGATGTGACCTTCTTTCTTCCTTCCTATCTTTCTCCCCTCTGGAAAATCCATTCAAAATGAGCAATATTTACAGCTTTACATTTTCATGACTGAAAATATTTTGATCTCTTAATTGACTTTGAGGCCATATAATTTGGAGTATTCTTTTGTCTATATGTGCAGCAAAAACATAATTAAAGAACTTCCCAAACAAATAGATATTTTACTTTGTTTTAAAGAAAAATAAAATGGAAAGGTAAAATAGTATTGTTTTCTACTGTACTGCCTTTGACAGTAAACTGTAATACCTATCATCAATCCAGTAATGATGACTGTGCAAATTCCTCCTTCCTTGGCTTCATGAGCTTCAGAATTGCAATCTAATGATAAAAGGAAGGTTTCAGAAACCATTTTAAAACAAGGTAAATCTTCAGAACTATTATTCCATTCAGTTTTACATATGCATTTTAATTTTTCTACTTTATGACTCCATTAATCTCTCATTTTCAACAGCCCCCATTTTTAATTAAAGTACAAGTTTTGCAGGCTTTATTTTTATTACTGACTCATACCTTCACTAATGGGTTTTATTTTATTGTGAATTTCAAATCCACTTACAGTGCCAGGATGAATTAACACACTAGCAGCTGACTGAAGTGAATGAACAGGTTAAGCAAAGTAAGTGTCCTCTATGGAAGTCTTAAAACATTAAAGGATGAATACACAAATATTTTACTGTCATTCACAGTGAAAACTCAAGGTGCATGAAAAAATTGAGCAACAGTTAATAAAGTTGGAACTTCTCCCTCACTCCCTCCCTCTCTTCTCACTGCCGTCCTTCCAGGGAGGTGCTCATGTGTCCCCACCCTCCCCCCACCCCCACCCTCCCGGCACCTTTCCACTCTCCAGAGCAGAGTCAGTGGAAGATCCTGCCACCCCTCCATCCCATATTTGTTCCCTCAAAAGGAGACGAAGAATTGCTAAGAGGCTAGCTTTCAGTGAGTCATATACTCAACTTCAGCACAGGTAAAACTGTTAAGGTCACACTCTTACGTGGGTCCCTCCCTGGGCTCTTTCCCTTTTTCAGAGACCACTATGCCCTTAAGCATCTTTTTCTTCCCACTGGGAAGAAAGTCACTAGGACAAGGCTTGAGCTTGCTTTCAGGGAGATCTTGATTCTCCAGCTTCTCCCTCTACAAATGGGTAGGTGAGACCATTTCAGGGGGATAGTTTGAAACACCACATTTTACTCAAGCTACCCTCACTTCAATTAGCCTTGATGATTCTAAAAATAGTTTGATCTTAATTTCCCAATTGGTTCCTAAATGATACAGAACAAAAGGTGGATTAATGTGTACTATTAACCCCCAACCAATGGGACAAAACATTAAATTGCTAATTATCCAATTTCTGGACTTCAGATCTCACCCTTCAGTAAAATATTGTATATATCCTAACTGTACTTTAAACACTGTTTTTTTTTTACTATTATATTAGGTTTATATATAAAAATATCATTTTTCATCCATATTGTTTCCACACTTTTGGAAACACCTATATTGTTTGTATACTTTTACACTTCATATCCATTAATGATATCTGTAATCCATAAACATTTGTCACAGAATAACTCATCAAGTTTTCTTTCCAAATAAAAATCAGTAATATGAAAACAGTAAAATATAACAAATAGCAACATAGTTTTATAAAAAGCACAATCCTGGGCTTCCCTGGTGGCGCAGTGGTTGAGAGTCCGCCTGCCCATGCAGGGGACACGGGTTCGTGCCCGGGTCCGGGCAGATCCCACGTGCCGCGGAGCGGCTGGGCCCGTGAGCCATGGCCGCTGAGCCTGCGCGAACGGAGCCTGTGCTCCGGAACGGGAGAGGCCACAACAGTGAGAGGCCCGCGTACCGCAAAAAAAAAAAAAAAGCACAATCCTTACAGTTAGACTACTGTTTAAATTCTGGCTCAGTGATTCATTTGATGTGTGAATTTGGGCAAGGTAATTAATATCTCTGTTGGGCTGCACCCCGCGGGCCTACAGGGCCCGCACTTGCCCAGCTTTAAGACCTAAGAAAGAGCCTGGAGTCAGCAACAGAGAGATCAATGGTTTAATGGATGGGGGAGCTTACATGTCTGAAGCAAGGTCCTGCAGTGACACCCCACCGCGTCCAGCACACGGCAGGCAGGATATGGTGGCAGTCTTGGGTGGGGGAGGGGGGATTACTAGTTAGAGGAGAATTGACCTCAGGTGGACTCATTAGTTACCAGGGAAACCAGTAGAATGGCACGAACGCCCCTTTACCGCCTCTTTGATAAGAACAATCACTAGCTGGGGCCTGGGGCAAATGTCAGTCACGTGAGCAGGGTATAGGCGAAGCAGTCAGTGGTCGGGCAGAGGATGTAAAGAGAGCAAGAGAACAGCCACCTTGAGTGGCCTGACCGTACAATCTCTTATTGTATGGTCCTTATTTTCCCAATCTGTGAAATAGGAATAAAAGTACTACTTCTTAAATTTGAAAGTGAGGTTGAAAACAGTATGTCAGAAGAGTGTCAGGCAATTAATAAATGAATATATTTTAAATGTCATCACCATGTGGTAATCATATAGAAGACCATTTTTCATTATTATATTAATGTTCAAAAATACATTTCCAAGCTAATGGTAGTAAGAAATCTTTAATACTATGATTCTGTTTTTTCTTTCTCCCCTTAGCTACTAATTGTTTGACACTTGGGCAAGTCACCATTTCATTATGAGCCTCAGTCCCTGCAACTAGATGCTTTAAAAATCGCAGAATTTTGCACACGGGGATTCAAAAATGGATATAAAGTGGTCAACACAGAGTAAGCATTAAATAAATATTATTTCCCTTCCCTCCTTCCCTTGACCAAAGGAAGTTCATTTTGAGTTCATTTTGTTTTCTTTATAGCAGGAGATTGCCAATGGTAGTTGTAGCCCTTGGGCTTCATCTCATGTAGAGACAGAATTTCTTTGCCCTTTAAAATAAAAGTTCCAGAAGATGGCTGCACACGTGGGGCATGAAGAATTGACTGCAAAGGGGCACCAGGGAACCTTCTGGGGTGATGAGAATGTTCTGAATCTTGTTTTAGGTGGTGGTTATGCAGTTGTATATAACTATCAAAAATCATTGAAGAGAACACTTAAAGAGGTGTGCAAATTTCATGTTAATTACGTCTCAATTTTTTAAAACCCAGGCTAACCTGAGAGTTAGAAACCAAAAGAGCTTATGGAAAGATACTGTACATCTTTTCTTCTATGAACCATATATTTTTCAATAATTTTAGAAAAAAGTTTGAATTAGTAGGCAACATTTAAAAACTAGGAAAATTCACATGGAAATCTAGATGCCCTACTTCTCTTTAAAAATCAGACCTGGTAAGAGTGAACCCTCATTTCTTCAAGAAAACATTCACTAAAGGTGAATGAAAGATAACCTTTCAGAAAGAGTTTACCACAGACCCTACCAACTCTAGCATTTCCTCCACCAACTTCATATACTTATATAAACACAAGCCTCATTGATGTTATAATCCATTTGATGACACCATATATAATACAGTTGTTTTGTTACTTTAAACTTGAACTCTCCTCAGGAGGGGCACAAGATACTTTATAAGTTCTGTAACAATATAATAATATAGAAATTCTAATACATGTGTCCTACTACTGAAAGCCCAAATGTAGATTAAAACTCATGTTTCCAAGGAAGATATTCACAATTTAAGTGTTGTAACTAAAGTATGTCTTTTTTAATAGACTTAAAGTAAAATAGGTGGAAAAAAATCATTTGCATAATCTGCTGTTTCAAAGAATTAAGTGTTTCAAATTATTCCTGCAAATGGTTTATGCAAGGCACAAGGCTTATGACTGATAACAAACACTAGTTGTTTGATCTTGAGTAATAGAATCTGTCTTCATAATTTAATAATTTAATCTTGTTTCATAACTTAATAAATATGACCCAGAACTCTGCTTTCTTTGACTGCAACTTGAGCCGTATCCAAAGATAAAGGATTCTAAGGTAGGCAATGGTATGCATTGTTGCAACTGATACTTCCAAGACTGCCAGAATCACTTCAGGTGATTCTTATCTTAAAATGGGAAGAACCTTCCTATCAAAGGCCCATAATGCTCTGAGATTTCAGTAAGCAGTCACTATTTTAGTAATATTCATTTATGAGATTTAAATCAATAAGAAGATACCCAGGAGAAGTTATACCAAGGTCCTTTGGAGCTTGCTAAAAGCCCCAAATGTTTCAGACATAATCAGAAACATGTTATTGCAAGGAAGCCACACACACACACACACACACACACAATTAACTTCTAAAATGAAAATCTGAAAATTATAACAAACGCAAGAAGAGAAAGCACTCATTAGCATACAAAAGCCAAAAACATTTATAACTACTAAGTGTGAGAAAACACAAAGTAAAAAGCCTCAGGTATAAAGCTTAAAAATGAAATTAAAAAAAATAAGACCTGCTCACTGCGTGTCACAATTCAGGAGTTTGTTTCTCAGTAGCATAACCCAAAGGTGGGGTGGGGTATTTAATCACTTTACCCAATAATATAAAGAAACAAGCTGGAAGTCTCAAGACCTGAAGTGCACAGGGAGAATTTCATCTACAATAGTAAAATGGGTATTCCCTTGAGAGTCACACAACTATTGGATTAAAATCAAATGCATTTCACTACAAAATGAGAAACAAGGAGTGAATCAATTACCTGAAGGCAAAACCAATCACAAAATGAGGTCTTTACCGCTATGAATGCGGCAGAAGAGCCAGGCAGCAGGGCTACTGCACAAATATTCTACAATTATCAGCAGCAGCTACACAAACAACATTGTAGCTCTCATTTACCTGGAGAGTCTGTCACATCTGTGCACAGCAGCCGCAGCTGCTACCCAAGGCACAGAATGAACATGTTCACAACCTTGAAAAAACAAGCTGTCTATTATGATCTGCTAATACTGAACATGATGCCTTGTGAATAGAGCAGAGATTCCGTGTTGTGGTTAAATTGTGATTTTTGCAAGACTTAACATATCTTTATTTTTCCATCACATCCATGTTTTATATAGCCATTCAAGAGTGGTGTGTACTCTTTAGTATTTACTCAATTAAATGTGGGAATCAAAATATACTAGGTAGTCTGTGGAACCATTCATAAAATTCACACGTGTAAGAATACAGAATCACTTACTTTAAAACCCTGAGAAAGAAAGTTGTGCTAACCTTAAAAATCCCACATTTCAGACATTTAATGATGCCAGCTGAAATGTAAAATGTATAAACATCTAATTAATCGGTTTTTATTGTAAAAGTGTTAAGACAGAACAATTAATCAAAGAAAATGACAGATTTTGTTATATAACACTACTTTTCGAGAAACTGTTTTTTCAGGTGAAAATCACAAATAGGAACGTTTAATGTTAAATTCGATGGTGAAGAAACAAAAGACTGGATAAATTCAAATTTATCAGTATCAACTTAGTAACTGTCAACATTAGACAACATTTTTCATGTTCAGGGCATCATTCTAAGCACTTCACATGCACTCAGTTATTAATCTTTAAAACAACCTATAAGGGAGACACTATTATTATTCCCAATATACAGATGAGGGAACTGAGTTACAGGAAGATGAACTGATTTTTTTCCCCGTAAGACCACACAGCTGGTAAAAGCTGAAGCTGGGCTTTCAAAGTAGGCATTCTATCTCCCAGGCTCTGAGAGCCTAACTACCACGCAACTAGTATCTGAATTACTCTCCCAAGATTCGAGTGTTTGGTGTTTTAACTCCATAAAGGAAAGTTATAAATATGGATAGTCACATGAGTTGACATTATAAAATTAACTTTTTAAAAGTTTGTTAGAATTTATACATGCTAAGGAATGTGATTCCTTCCTTATAACTCACCTTAAAATTTTATGCAATAATACAGCAAATTTTTCATTAATTAAAAAAAAGATAATATTGGAACCCCTTTTCAACTTAGCACCTCTGTTAGAATTCATATTCATTACTCACTAATGTTTTGGGGGTACTGATGAGGTCCGTATTAAATTTCATAGTATTTGTGAAAAGTGGATTTCATTTTTTAAAAAGCCAAATATATTTTGAGCCAAGCCAGATGAGTGATGTGAAAGAAAGAAATAGTTCACAAGTTTTTGACAAAGCAGTGGTTCTTCCTTTCTTATCCATTACTGGTTATAAAGACAATTCCAATGAGAAGTTTCAAAAATGATATAGCAGTATCCTTATCACTGGAATAAGAGTATAGTTTTCAAAATGACTATTTTAAAAGATTGCCTTAGTTACATTAATTGCAGTAATTCTGAAAGTTTGGTTTTTAAAATCACATTACCTTGTAGTTATATCTCATAATCTAACATGAATAATGAGTTAGGATTTTGCTTTATGTATATTTTTAACCATTATCAATGTGCATAATGATATATGTTAGCAGTTTTTGAACCTGAATAATAAAAACTTAACATTAGAGGTGAAAGTAAATCTTATAAAAACTACCCATGACTAAAGAAATTTTTTTCAGTGCTAAGCAAAGAAAAAAAAAGAAAATAAAGGGTGGTTCAAGGAGAAGTGAACAATGCTCAGTTCCACAAACTACTCAACTTTTAATAAAAAATTCCCAATGACTACTTGTTAGATAAAAGCACACAAGGACAGGATGGAATTTAACCATTTGCTTCAAAGTCTCCACTTGTAGCCTTCGCTTCACCATCTTTAGCTCTGGACAAATCCTCACTCTCCAAGCAAACAAGTGGCCTCACCTTGCTGTTCCTTCATCTCTTCCCCTCATTATTCTCACCCTACTATTATGCACCATCACATTTTTAATAAAACCCTCATACTCTAGGAAACAAAGATGCATCCAATCTTATCTCAAGCACAATGTTCTGCCAATTTTTTCCTCTCAATTTACATCTGCAATAATATCAGGCACTTTACCTACTTTAAAGAAAACTCCTTTAGACCATGGATTACGATATAATCTTTATATTGTAATCCGAGAGTCAAGCAGATAACTAACTATTCTCCAGTGTTTAAGTTTAATAGATATCTTCAAATTAATTTCTAGACATTTATTTCTTGCTTCTGCCAAGCTTTATCTGCAAGTTTCTGAAGGTCAAATTCTGGACAGTCCTTCTTAAAAAAAAAAAAAAAAAACTCAAACAATAAGCACTGAATAAATCAGCAAATGCACTAGTATTTGCTGAACTACTCCTAGAGTACAATTTTTAACACTTTTCGTATTATTGTTATTTTTTGTTGTAATTTCAGATTTATCCTCATCAACAGACAAAATGAGATTTGTCCTTACTCCTAATACTCAAAGAAATCTCTCTTTCTCTACCAAAACTGTTTATTTAGCTATTTCACCACTAGGGAAATAAAAGGAGGCAAAGCATGAGAAAGAATTATCTGTTGGCCCTTTTGGGGGAAAGAGACATTTTTACACCAGTTAAGATGGTTTAAGTGAATTTAAAATATTGACACAAGATTGGCAGCTGCTCACATTCTGCCTGAAAGGTTTACTACTGGCATGAACTCCCAGCAGCTGCTTGTTTGAAACGTGAGAAAACATTTGGACAGTTAGGATAGCCTGATTTTCCCCTTAAAATCTGTTTGGCAAAACTTCCTGGCAGATAATTTGATCCTGTGAAAAAGCTTTCTTTAAAAAAAGTGTTCACATCTCTTCATAAAACTTGTTTTGCCGGTATAGACAATATTTTAAAAAGTGGTGTTTTAAACTCATAATCTTTTTATTGCTGGCTAATACTTCTCATTTAGTCAATACAAATGTAAAGTGGATGGCAAAGTAAGTTTTTATAATAAAATGATTAGATGGTCCATAGTGAAATATTTTTAAGCAATTACCAGTATGCTCCATGGAAGTTAATTTTCTTATACAAAACTGAGATGAGAACAGAGACCATGATCTACAGCTTTATCAATAAGTACAAAATATTAAGAAACTACTTTAATAATGCTAAGATTTGAGAACTCATTCTCAAGCATTAGGGCAAATTTGCAGGAACGGTTCAAACATCTTAATTCTGTAACAGTCACAGAGTGAAAACCAGCATGAGCCATCTCATTCATCCGTGCACTCTGCATAAAATAACCAGTGCCCAGGGATGTGTAATTGGTGTACTCAACTTTTATAATAATTTTCTAAGCATTTCCTTTCCTTAATGGGTGTTCCTCTCTTACTTTGACTGCTTTCCTCTCATTCACTTTCAAGGATGTCATGGCCTCTGCAGTGCTACCTGTTATCTAAGGCAGAGCAATCTAAAGGATATTGATTTATGATGGCTATGTAATTTACACACTCTGCAATTTTCCTGTATAATTTATTCAAAAAATAGATTGTACATTAAGCTTGGCATTCATTAGGCTGGCCCATTCCAGTTTCAAAATTAATCCTGTATCAGATTTGTTTGGAAGATTTATGTATTTAGAGCATGTATATGTATTTGGCAGATTTTTAAATATTTGCAAAATCATAGTAACCCTTTAGAAGCATTTGCATTGGAACACCGAATGAAGACTATGACACCAGTAACCTGAGATTACATGGAGATAAAATACTGGTATTATATAGGAGAATGAGTTTCCCAGTGAACATGACTTTTAAGAAGCTGTTAAATTTCAACTAATAAGTTCTTTCTTTCATTGAAATAAATATAATAAAATTATGAGAATTATTCAGTATCGATAAGTGTAAGCTAAATATATTCTTAAACCTATAAAAAAATCCACTCTTCAGCAAGCTGCTATATTTGTCTAAAAAAGAGAAAACTGGATCTCAATATTTGATGATGAATGAGACAAGTGAAAATCTGAAAGGTAAAAGTAATAATAAAAGATACCATATACACTTTCTACTATAAACATCAAAATTTTCTTGGTAACCTTTTAAGAAATCACATCTATTACACTGGATTTGCTAATGAACAGTGAAATTGTTAATTACTAGCTTTTGCCAATAGTTGAGAAAATATACAACATAAATCTTTAAGTAAAGTTATCCAGATTCTTAATAATAGCCCTCACATACATCAAAGAAAAAGAAACAAGTCTTCAGGTCATCTGACATATGCATCTTTTTTTTAATAAAACAAAAACTGAATTTAAATTCACATTCACATACAGCCCTTCATTTTTTTCAAGTTGATACTGACAAAAGTAAAACAGATCTTTGCAAAGATATAAAGTTTCCAGCAAAAGGTGGCAACATTGTGCACAGAATGATGCCTCTAATTGCATATGTGACTTAAAAGCAAATTGCCAGCAAACTGACCATCCGAGTCAGCACTTAGACCTTATTTCCTTTATTTCTAGAATAAGAAGGAAATTAAGTGAGGATGCTGACAAAAACATGGGCTTTCATTGAAGACACTAGTAGAGAAGAACATGATCAAGGACATTTAAAATAAAGAGAACCTGATATTACACAAGTGAGTTCTGTGAAAGTGTCCCTGACACAGCCTCACAATGATGCTGTATAAATTAATATTTATATTTATGGTTTGATTGCAATATATGAAGTGTTACTTCAGTGTTCTGAACAGTGATAAGCCATGAGTTTCCAAAAGTGACACATCACAGAAAAGAAAATAAGAAAGAAGGGGGAGAGGGCTTCCCTGGTGGCGCAGTGGTTGAGAATCTGCCTGCCAATACAGGGGACACGGGTTCGAGACCCGGTCTGGGAAGATCCCACATGCCGCGGAGCGGCTGGGCCCGTGAGCCATGGCCGCTGAGCCTGCGCGTCCGGAGCCTGTGCTCCGCAACGGGAGAGGCCACAACAGTGAGAGGCCCGCGTACGGCAAAAAAAAAAAAAAAAAAAATTATAATTATTCAAATGGTTACAGATTTTTGATTGCTCACTCACTGAACTACAAAAACAAAAGCCAAAATCTGATTAAGTTATGGTAGCCTGTAATAAATCATTTGAAGTTATTTATTTTGAAATGGTATCCTTTATAACCTTCCCTATTATTAAAACATATCAATCTAATCAATTTAATTTTCAACACAGATATTACTTTTCCTTTCCTGTCAAAATGTACAGTGGGATTTCTACTGAATATAGGTAATTAATTTTTAACTACAGAAGTAAAGAACTCTGCTATTTAAGGACTTGATTTTATTATTATTTTTAATGTAGCAATGGTTGTCCTGATGGTTATTAATTGGCTGAATGAATTGAAGTGAGGCTCCCTGGGCAGCAGCTGACATGATGACTGATTGTGTGCAGAGCTGACAATGTGAATGATAAATTTTGAAAGGCTCTGGAATTTGTGAATAACAAAAGTAGCTACAGTTCATAAAATCTAACCATTTGTTCTCCTCAACAAAAGAAGACTTGGAAGGCTTTTGTTTAATGAAATGATTCAAAAACAGGATACAGAAGAATTAAGAGTTATCTCTACCAGCAAAATATAGCAAGCAGCTTGTGTGCCCAAGTAGAGGCACCACAAATGTAGGCGGGTCAGCACAGTATAAATGGAATTAATCTGATTGTATCCCCCTTAATATTATTATGATATTCTCATGACAGCTTCTTAATATCTTTATGAAAAAAAAAAAGGAGCACATAGAAATAGGAATCATTTAAATAACTTTTGCATGGACAGGTTAATTATGAATTCCAGAATATTTAATAATTAAAACATACACTCAAATTAGTTTGCAACAAACATGTCATAAATCATTAAAAATGTTTTAAAAAATAGCTGGAATTCTTGGCTATAATATGTACTAACTATGTAATCTTGAGGAGCTGATTCTTCTTATACCTGTTTCCATACATCTACAGTGACTATTTGGCAGACTATACAAGGTTCTAAAACACATAACAGGAAGCCTGGCAAACAAATAAGTGTTTTAAAGATTGGGTGGTTGTGGTGCTGGTAAGTGATATGAGTACTAAGGACCCTTCCACAGGGGGTCTTACTTAACCCTCAAGAGAGTCTCCTGAGATAATCAAAACAAACCCTTGAAGGGCATCAAAATACACCACCCTAAAATATACAGGAGTTCAAGACATCTTACCCCAAATTATGCTGCTCTGAAATACTGATTATTTTAAGCTGTAGACATCTGAAAAATGGCAAATGCAGGGAGAGGCTCTCTCTGAATTTCCCTTATCTACATAATGATAGATCCTCCAAAAGGAACTCAATCTCATAAATCACTTCCCGGGAGTTTCATCACCAGGAAAGATTGACACTTGTCACAGGAGAGAAGCCTAGAAGTTGACACCACACCCAGACAAATTCTGTCACAAACTATCACACCTCCCATCTTTTTTTCTAAAGGCCCATTCATCTTTCCTGAAAATCATCTATTCTCCCCTAACTTAGAGGCCTACATCCCCCTACCCTTTCTCTATTAAGATGGCATTTAAGACAATTCTAAACCACCTCAGGGAGTTACTACTCAGTTTTCCCTGGGTATGTCCCATATATACATGAGGTACACATATTAATAAACGTCTTTTGTTTTTCTCTTGTTAATCTGTCTTTCATTACAGGGGCCTCGGCTAAGAACTCACAAGTGTAGAGGGAAAATTATTTTTCCTTTCTTACACGCCTACAACAGAAATGAGAGAATGGGATAATGTGATTGAGGTAAAAAAATAAGATGGGAATTTAGTAAGTTCTGTCTCATTCAAAAGCCCCCCTTTTCCCCAGGCTACCCTGTGCCTTCAATTATAGAAACATGATTCAAGTAAAAAACAGAAGGGAAAAGAATCTTTTGTTAGGAATAAGAACTGTACTCTAATGCTTTACAAAAATTCAAGGTAGAAACTAAAAATGCAGCAGATTTTTATCAACACTATTAATAAATTAGAAATTAACTTCCAGTGTTTTCCTGTTTCCTATAGTTTTTCAAAGTACATATAAACATCCCCATTCTACAGACAAAGGCTTGAAATCTGTAATTTGGCATATATTATAGAAGGCCTAGGGCCAAGCACATAAACTGATTAGGTGGCAGTCCATTCAATGCAATTAAAGGGACACCAAAAACATCTCAGGTATCCAGTAACGGTTTTCAATGTATCCATTGAGAGATGAGAATTATCCATTTTATCCAGGAAATAAAACAGAACAGTTTTAAAATAAACAGTTACCTATGCAATCAAAGAGTTCAACAGATAATATCAATTATGGTGCTATACACTGATCCACTGTTTTTATGTTGTTTATAGATTCTTAAGGAGGTGTGAGGGTATGTCAACTGCTATAAAACCGATGTTATTGTTGTGAAATACCTTGGTGAGAGTTTTCAAATAACATAAATATGTCAAATATACCATAGTAACACATTTTTAATTACATAGCTATAATTAATGTAACTTTAAAGTAGTGAGCCAAAGAATAGAGATATATATATTTCAGCATTGCTACTTTCACAAACTAATATTTTATAAACATAATTTAACAAGCTTTGCTTTGTGTAAAGCAAGGTACTTTCAGAAATACAGGTACACAAAATCATATCTTATAATGATAATATATTTTGGAAATATGAGAGTCTTCATTTCCAAATGAAGTTTTGAGTAAAGCCTTCTGCTATTTACACTTTCTCAAGACACTGTTCTGACATGAAGTAATCTTGGTTTTCTGGGAAAAGAAGACCAAATAAATCCCTTAATTCTAATCCAGTATGTCTCATCCTTACTGTGGATGGATTTTAAATCCTTAAGCAATTTAACTATCAAAATAGAAGGCAAGGCACTGACTCCCAACTGCTGATTTTTATTTCATATATCGACTGAATTTACAAATCTGCTGAAAGGCACACACCAGAGCATCAAAAGCTCCCTCGTAACTGGGTTTGCAGACATTTACCATGAAAGGGCAATGAGGCTGTCTATGTTCCCAGCCCCAGACTTTGAGTTAAACTGAGATTTATTCTGAGTAAAGAGTCAGTCTACCTTCTGTTTCATTTCCTATAACTCTCAACCTGTCACGTTCTGGTTGGTCCTGGTCTTTCATCACTGCACTCAGGTCTCGTTCATCACATCATTTGCCCAAGCAGCACACAAAAAATCAGTGTTAATAAGATAGCTTTGCTTTTGTTTCTTATCAGAAAAATTCAATAGCCTCTATTTCACAGCATCCTTTTCGTACTGCACATAGTAGTAACACACATCCATACTATACAGCCACAAAAATCAGTCTATCTTAGATGAGAAACTATGGGAAAGTCCATTTAAAAACATATAACATATACTATCAATTCCATACTGGATGGAGTTTTAGTTTTTTAACTCCTATGAATTATGTAGAGATCAATTGTTTTATCAGAAACTTGGTGTTGTGTGAAAATATCTTTAGCTAAATCACAGTAGTTATTAACTTGTTCAGTTACAAAAATTTCAGCACTTTTATTATTTGCTTTATATTTGTGATGTCTATATTTTATTAATCAAAAATAACATATATATATTTAATTTGAAAAATCACAAAAGGAGCCTAGATTGAGACTTAGATTAGCCATTAGTATTGAACAATGGCTGATAACACCAAATAATAGCTCCATGGAAAAGCAAAGGGAACTAAAAGTTTGGGAACACCCATTCCCGTATTTGTAAGATATTAAGACACCTTTCATTAAAGGGCAGACTATTATTTTAGATGCCATTTTATGAATCATATTTCAAAAAAAACACAAGATGCCACTGATTATAAGAATATAATTTTAGGTACCATTAAGGTAAAAAGCATGTTGCCAATTACACTGATAGGCTATCAAATATTATGATGCATCCATTTTCAGATATGTTAAAATATGAATATAATGTAGCCTTGGAGTGGATAAATTATAGTATGTTCCATTCACTGTGCAAAACTCTTAAGTTCATTCATTACCCCTAAAAACCACAAGAGAGGGCTTCCCTGGTGGTGCAGTGGTTAAGAATCCGCCTGCCAATGCAGGGGACACGGGTTCGAGCCCTGGTCCAGGAAGATCCCACATGCCATGTAACAACTAAGCCCGTGCACCACAACTACTGAGCCTGCATTCTAGAGCCCACGAGCCACAACTACTGAGCCCGTGAGCCACAACTACTGAAGCCCACATGCCCAGAGCCCGTGCTCCACGACTAGAGAAGCTGTGGCAATAAGAAGCCCGCACACAGCAACGAAGACCCAACGCAACCAAAAATAAATAAAAATAAATAAATTTATTAAAAATAACCACAAGAGAGCTTTTCATATCTATGAAGTGGAAAACTGACAGAGAGAGATTGAGTTACTTGCTCTAGTAAGACAACTAAGAAGGTCAGAGTAGGATGTAAAATTAATCCCACATTGGCTGAACCCTCCTCAATTCTTACTGCTTGCTAGATCTGAATTCTTATCCACAGACTTGAAATTAGATTCACTTATTAAAAAGTGGGTAAACAAATATCTGGGGCCAATAGAATATGCTTCTCTATTTTGTCACTTTCTTCTAAGTACTGTCAATCAGTATAGAATTAATTAGAACATTCTTATATTCTTATTCTTAGTTTATTAATTTCTGATTAACAAATGCAGTTGTGATGCACACACATAGGTAAGGTATTTGTTAATATTATATTCAGCACTACTGTGTATATTGTAACAAGTAAAATTAAGTCATAAGTCTAAATTCTGAGTGCCTCAGCTATCTATATACTTCCATTTACAGGAAAAGGTAGAGTTTCAATATCATTGTGAGGAAATGAAAATAAATCCATTTGGAAATGTCTGAGCAACTGCTTTAAATCATATGTTAGCAAGTGAATCAAGATGGCTTTATTCAACAATCATACTTAATATAAACCTAGCAGAAATCATGTCTTATGCAGCTCCCTTGGTAATAATGGCTTAAAAGGCAAAAGAGGAAGGGGAATGCATCTGTTCTCTCCATTCCAGAGATCTTCACCCTTCCTTCTGATGAGTCAGCACCACGGTTTCTCTCCCTCAATATAACCAGTGCTTGGGCTTGACTTTGGTGTCTTAAACTTCACAAAACCCCCAGCTGCTACACAATGTGTCTCAGCAATTCACCAACTCTGTTTCCTGTGTATCCCTGGCTGTGCTGAGGCAAGTGTTCGGTGTCTGATAACTAGCTGTGTTTGGGACTGAAACAGCGGAAACAGAAAATAGTCTGTGAAATCCCTCCTTACTGTTCCACTGGGGCCTCAAATTGGACAGGTGATCTCAGGAAATTACAGGTCAAAAGATATAGTCGAGCCACTCAGGTACATATTTTGTTAAAATGAGTCTTGGTTGTTGGTCAAGAAGGTTCTATTTGCCTTCCCAGTGGTACAATCTGAACAAAGGGGAGCATTTTGAGAATAGGCATCTAAGAGAACATAGAAAAGCATCTAAAATTCTCCTTCCTTGTCAACTAGATTATTTCCTGCCTTCCAGCTACCTCCCAGCTTTCATGATTTTCTCAGACTCTGGGGCTCTAACTTTGCTGTTAACAAAGAAAAGCCCCCAGGCAGACCTTCTGCATTTGCATGATTCACTCCAATACCACCCTGCACTCACTGGATGTACAGCATAGTCATGACGGACTATGCAGTCTTCAGATTCACAGGCTTTTTTTTTTCAATGTTCAAATTATGAATACACAGTTACACATACACACACAAGCATGTTTCCATATAAACAAAAGGTAATTACAAACACTTACAAGTGCTCTATCTAGTTGAACAATAATCTGATTCCCAAACACTATCAGTGCCTTCCAGATGAACTGTAGTAAATGTTACTAGTCTTATAACTATAGCCTCAAAACTCCCAGAGATTGTTTTATGTTATTATATTCCTTTTTGTCATCAAATTTAGAAGACTTTCTCTTTGAACCAAACAAACTGGATTAAGTATACAGAATAATATGTTATACTTGAGCCGTAATGAAAAATAAGTATATTTCAGTAAGCATAAGGTAGTTTTGATTATGAAGAGACCTTGGCCTCTCTATAAGTTATACCTGTTTATTTACTGTGGTTTGTGCTGGCTACATTATTAATTGTGGCTCTATACTTTTGACCCTACAAACTCTATACCAGTCAACGGACACTGGAAAACACCATTTCCATCTCATTTACTCTTCTCTAAGGGGGCAATATTTGCTCCTCCCTTCTCAGTTGCATGACTTAAAAATTAATGGTGGGCCTTCCCTGGTGGCGCAGTGGTTGAGAGTCGGCCTGCCGATGCAGGGGACACGGGTTCGTGCTCCGGTCCGGGAAGATCCCACGTGCCGCGGAGCGGCTGGGCCCGTGAGCCATGGCCGCTGAACCTGCGTGTCCGGAGCCTGTGCTCCACAACGGGAGAGGCCACAGCAGTGAGAGGCCCGCGTACGGCAAAAAAAAAAAAAAATTAATGGTGATTAAAACTCTCATCTTTTAACATCAGAGCTTAAAATTGATGCTTTCAACAAAGAAAAGCAGTGTAAAATCTTCTCCTAAATAATTTGAAAATAGTCACTATACTATTCTTATTATGTCTTCATTTTATATTCCTGTCTTAACAGTAGTCATTTTTTATGTACTAAAAATGACATAAGGGCAAATAACATCTTTCATGAGAAGTTATGGTTTGGCATCTGTATTAAACCATTCATTCATTTCCTCAAATACACACACACACACACACACACACACACACACACACACACAAACATATATTAACCCCACTAAAATTCTAGGCCTTTGAAATTCAAACTAAATACAGCACAGTTCCTATTTACAAGGAAACATGATGTCATGGGCAATGATCTTTCTTTTACAAATTTCTACCTTCCCCTTTCAGTCAAGATCAGGATTTTCACTAGTGACCAAGCTAAGTGACTTAAAGCAAAGGTAGCAGTCCATTCTTAAGAAACTAAGCACCTACGTTTTTAAGAAGCTTATTTATTTATAATATCTTACACATAATATGGTACATTATTTTTATTTAGAAATATAACTTCTGGAGCTAAAAAAATAATAAGGTGCCACAGATTTACAACTGGGGAAACACGAAATTAATCAATGGTCAGCTTGGTCAAGGCCCAACTCATTGTAAATAAAATCACATATGAGGACGAAAATAACTTAAATATAGTCCTATGTTCCTTAACACTGTGTGTGTGTGTGTGTGTATAAACGTAGAAAGATAAACAGGGAAAGAGACAAAATACATCAGTACATTAAAATTTTAATTATATAATAATGTCATATAATCAGAATGCAGAATTTTAGAATCAACTATTTTAATTTTTATTGGCCAAACCAACTGCATATGTTGTGATAATATATGAATGACAACTCCAAGAGGTCATCTATTCTAAATTAATCGCAGATAAACTTTGTAAAAATTACAAAAATTGTAACTGATTAAGATGAATGCATTTAAGATATATGGTACTAATCAATGTAATCTGATGATGAAATATAATTATGTCTGATGATGAAATATAATTATGAAGCCTACTGAGTGTTCAAGTCTTTTTATAAGTATAATATAATAGTTAATGGACACATGAAGACCCACGATATTTCTTTGGTAATCAGAGGAGAGGTATGTTTTGTCTGTTTTACATTTTTCAAAATTTAATTTTAAGTATCACTTCCACAAATTTTACAAATTAAATGATGACAAGAGCTAACAGTTGCTAAGTACTTACCATATTTTAAGCACCATGCTAAGTGTTGACATGGATAATTTCATTTGCTCTTCATGACGATCATTTTATAGAAGAGTAACCCAAGGAACAAAGAGCTAAAGCAAGTGACCCTGGGTCACACAGCACATAAGTGGTGAGCTGGGTTACCAGCCTAGACGTTCTGTCTTCAGTATCCTATTACTATCTCCTTACATTATATTGGAATCACTAAATTTGCCTTTATTCCTTTTTAAAAATATATCCTACCTGAACAAAGATAACAATCATGGAGAGAATCTTTGTTATAGCAACATCCAAATATTTGCCTCATTCAAAAGTTTGAAAAAATTGATTTAGAAGTTCTGATTCTGATAGCATGAGGAAAATACTACTATGTTAGAACTTATCTCTAAACGGGTACCTTCTATAATATAAATTATGACCATGCCATGAAGACAATTATTGCCATAATGTATATCTCTACAATTTAGTATGCTCTACAATTTACTACTCTTCTACTGTTGGAAGTGACCAGTGAAACAAAATTATCTATGTCATAATTATTTAAGTCTGGTACAATGATAAGTATCTTATTAGTCAGACATAAAGTGAGAAAAAGAGAAAGATGGTGTGAACTGTAATAAGCAAACATTTATCTGAGAAGACGCTAATATTTTCTATGGGTAGAAATATATCTAAAGCATTTCTTGCTAATAGACTGCACTGATCATGTAAAATTTGAATGGAAAGATAGTGGTATCTGAGCCTATGAAAGGAGAAAAGCTTGGAAATCAGTAAATGAAAGGAAAATATGATAAGGCCTACTTTAAATTACTAGAATTCCTCAGTTGTGCTACATCATGGAAATGTTACCTCAAAAAAACACAATAATATGTACACGTATCTAGGTGTATATAACATTCTGTGTGTATATATGCATATATATATGTATAATTTTACTTTAATTTTTTGCATAATTTATTTATTTTGACCTATCCTGTTTTCATTATTAGCATCCTGATTGAGGAAGCATGCAAGGATAACAAGTTTAGCATAATCAGCTTCTATTACAGGAAATATTTTATCAAAATGACACTATCCTAAAAATTCAGAACCATAGAAAAAGCATAAGAACTAAACCAGAAAAGTGGATTTCAATATAAAGTTTTCAATATGGGACTAGTCTCTTGCTCCCATGCTTCTACATAAAACAAAAGGAGCCATCTCTTATTTACTTTAAGCAGCTGTGGGAGACACTGGCCATGCAACTACTCTCAGTCACATTCTACCTGGCACAGTAACCTACCTGGAGTATTGAAAACCCTAATATTTATTTACCCGTCTGTCTTACAGCTAGGAATTATTATGTGTCCCAGTTCTAGTTAATGATATGGAAGGGGAGTTTACTGGGTGACTTCAGAAAAATATTTATTCAATCTACCATACTTCTGTCTTTGAATGCCGTTATGTCAGGACCTGATGCGAAGATATCTGAAAACCATTTTACTACCTAGAGTTAGCAAAACTACACACCAAAGGCTCTGAGAAGGGAATGGATCCTTGATGATTCAGTTGCAAAGCCAAACCATCACAGGTACCACCTTCTTACAGAATTCTTTTTAAGTAAGCAAGTGTTCTTTAGTTAAGGCCTCTGCTAGTTTGGTCTTCTGTTATATAGAGCCAAAAGCTCCTAAGTTACTCAAGCAAGGGGATGTATTAATTTGGGGAAATAAAAATAGCTTAAGGACTGGGTGAAAAACATCCTTTGATAAGGGGAGGGACATTACAGCTAAAAAGCACAGAGCAAGGCTTTCTCCTAGCAAAACCTTCTAACACTGCTGCTGGTATAGAGCTGAGAAAATGGCCCTATCCACCGGTGCCAATTTAGGGAAGGGTCTAAAAGAATTATGTTTTAGTCTGCTTCACTTACAGTGTTCTACTTCACTTTCCTTAATACACTGAATGGGCGGAGTAATATGAATAGAAAAGATCCTAAAAATAAGGAAGAGGGGGTGAATGTCAGTGTCCAAAAAATATAAAGCTTATGCTAAGTCCTCTCAACCCATCAATAGTCTCAGTGTCTACGAGCTCCAAAAACGAAACACTTAATACTGCAGTGAACATCTGTGGTTGCCACTCCTGCATCCATTATCTTTTCTAAATAGTACCCCAAATTTCCCAGCAATAGGAAATTGGTCTCATTCTCATCTACATACCAGCCTTTATTGACTGAGGTCAGTTAGTACATGCCATTCTCATTGACCTACAGATGGATTGGGATAGGTACATTCTCCACATCAAGCCAGTCAGAGCCAACAGCATTGATCCTGGGACATTTATAAGACAATATGGGAAGCAGATTTTTCTCCTTCCCATCAGGATTTTAAAGAGAAAGCATGTAGTACTAGAGCTTGTGGCCACACCATCTTTGGGTCACTAGAGAACAGAGTCAACACTGAGGAAGCAGGGCCGAGAAATGGAGAAAGAGAAATGCTGGATCTGATCATACTTCTTGATCTTGCTTAAAGCTGCTGCTTGAAGCCAGATATATCCCTGCAACTCATTTGTAAAATCAATACATTCACATATTTTTTGAAATCATATGGGTCAGATTTTTATCTGTCCCTAAAATCATCATCACTGTCTTCAACTATAATATCTCAAAACTTATCTCAACCATTAATCACATTAAACAATTTATTCTAGCTTACTAAAGTTATATATCAAAAGACAGGTATTATTCTTCAAGGATAAGTTCTTCTCAAGTTACCAAAAAATCTGAATCCATAATCCGATATTATCAATTTCTCCTAAAGAGGTAGAGCTATAAACAGTACCTTTTAAAAAATGTCATGCAAGCATAGCCCATATTTCTATGCTTCTGATTACCACTCAGAAAGCTGCTTATAGAACTCTTGTACAATTTAATGAATGTACACAGAACAGTAACATTTATTCAAACAATCATTTTTCTACAATACAGAGAAAAATAGTGAGTTAAATTACCTCTAATCCCTTAGAGTGGGCATTTTTACTTTCCAGGTAAAAATTTTTTTTTACTGTTTCAAGAGCGCATTAAAGTTATCCTCACCAGACAGGTATAATGCATTAAGATGAAAATGTCAACATATTGGAACAGGATGTGTCACCTTAACAACAAACATATTTATACTCCTAGTGCAAGACCACAGCATAGAAGAAGACTGCGTTAGTAACTGTCTATTATTAAAATCCTGAGATGTTTAAGGGGGCAAACGGTCATCAAAGTGTAACTTCTACATGACTACACTTCTACGATATGGCTACAACATCTACAAGTATTTTGTGCTTGGACTGTTTCTACCTTGGTGTGTTAAATTGTATTTTCTACTCAAGTACTGAGAACATGGTCTCTCCTATCTATGTAAAATCCTTACTATAGAGAGCACCATATTTGTTGGTGATGCTCAATCATTAAACATGATCCAGTGAAAGTAAAGCTGGACATTGCTTTTCTTCTTGTAAATTGAGGGAGGCCTTTGACCTTTATAATTACTAAAGAATACAGACATCCTGTTTACCAAAAATAAGAGGATAAAATTTGAAAAAAGGAAATGTGCATAAAACTAGTGACTGCATTTTAAAAAAATTATGGACTTTATAACTTTGAAAGAAATATTATTCCCAACATTATACATCTAGAAAGAGAGAGGGGAAAAGAGAGACAGAGAGAGAGAGGGTGTGTGCTGAATTTTGGAGTTGTTTTCCCACTTTTCTCACCTTATTCAAATTAGGACTTCTAGAAAGAACATACTGCTAAAAAAATTCAGTTAATATGATGAATTTACATAAGAATTTATAACCATCCACAAGGTTTATCTGGGTATACAAAAGAGGGAAAAAATTCATGTTGGGCTGAATTATTATATTTAACTATTTGCATAGCTTCCCAATTCACTGGGTAATTATATCTAACTCACCAATTTGCCTTAGTTATACAGATACCATCTTAAACTGTCAGACTGAATTTAGCTTCTCTCATTTAATGATCTCTGTCACCATCTCAAATGCTCTAAAATATTCTAGAAAAAACTTTTAAATTTTACTTCCAAAAAAAAGATGACTGTCAAAAATCAAACATTCTTTTAAAATTTCATTGCCAAGGCCACCTGGCTTTCATGACAAAGTGAAAATCTTAATTGTTGAAAAAAAAAATTAAACAAGTGACTCCATACTCCAATCAAAAAACAAACTTCATTGTTTTGTTCCAGGGGATGACATGAATTTGGCACTGCAATCCATGTGAAATATTCTATGGGTTCACATATTTGAGCCAAAAAGATAAATCAAGTTTAAAATAATTGTAGGTTTAAAAACATACTATATAACCCTATATATATATATTTCACATGCTGTGAAATAGTTGACCACAAAGAGGATTAATTTTACAGCAGAATAAATCAAAGTATTTTAATATATTTAAGATCTTGTTTCACTTTTTAAAGGATTCTGAGGGAATTAAACACTTTTCTCTAGTTCTCCTACATATGAGTTGGAAGAAAAAAAGAAAAAAGATAAGGAAAGGTAAAGCAGAAGCCCAAGTCAAAGCTGTCAAGTATAAGGAAATGATTGTTTTTAATTTCCTAACAGGGAATAGCCCCCTCTCTGTTCTTAATGGTACTATATTAATGAATTCAAGTTCTTTGGAATGTAGGGAGAGCACCAAAAGGACGAAGCATTTCACAAAACCTATAACAATTTCTAGTATAATGCCAGTCTCCAAACTGGATCACTTTAAGCCTCTAACTAAAGCAAGAATAGGTTAAAAGTGAGGTTAGAGAACACATTTTCGTTTGTTTACAACAACGAGTGACTGTCCTGCTTCACCGGCCCTGGAGCACAGTTTACAAAGTGCCACAGAAGAGCACTGAGCAAGACACTGACGCTGGGATTTGCAAAGTGTGACCGTGGGACAATGCTGCTCCATGAGGGGACAACGTGAGGATCAAATCAGTGGATTCTTTGGCAACCTATGTGCACGGTCAGGGAAACTGAAAAAAAGTACTGATAAATATTTTACACTTTAGAAAATATATTTTGTCAAGTTTAACACCAGGAAAATTACTTAACTATTTCTAGCCACCAACAAAAATTATAAGAAATATACCCCTCATTTTATATATAACTTAAAACTCAGCAGTATCCCAGGGATGAGAACTGAAACTGTATGTGTCTTCTCTTCCATTTGTTGATAATATTCTGTATTGTTACTTAGTAAGATAAACGCATATTTTTTTTTAAGGTCGATTTAATCAGTGCAGGTGGTAAACCCTTCTGTAGTAATTAGCATCTAGAGATGTGGTCTTTTAATGTGCGGTATTCTGGCTGGCTGAAGCATTATACTAAATAAAGCCGGGGTCATATTTCTTTCTTTCTCTACAGATTAAGTTGTTTCTCTTTCACTGCCAGAAAACATGCCCATCTGCCTGTAGCCAACCATCTCATAAATACATATTTTTGAACCCTAAGATCATTAAGGTATCATGGAAAGATTAAACAAAGTGGTTGTTAAAATAACACCAAAAAATAAAGAGGACTAAGAAGGATAACTTGAAGGAGAAAGGAGGAAGGGATAGGGGAAGGGAGGGAAGAAAGAAGGGAAAGGAAGCACGAACAGTATCTTTGTCAACTCACATATGCTGATATATTTTCCAGTTTGATTTCCCACTCACCCCAATGTGATGCAATTTCAGTATTTGTTTAGGTATTTTAAGGAAAACACACATTCTTTCAATGAAAATTCTTCCATTGTACAATATGATAAAAAAATACCTCAGTGCTAACATTTTGGATATGCCCCTCCAATTATTTTCACAGCTAGACAAAGTCATTTAAGAGCAATTAGTTATGGACTTCTAAAATTTCCATATTGATTCAACAAAAATATTTTTATAAATAAGAAACTCCAATTTCTTTGGTAGCCAAAAATACTGATTAATAAATAAAAATGCTGCATACTCGTAGAAAGAGGAAAGGTGTATCTCTGGATTCATATGCAGCTTATAAATGACATGAGGTGAGATGCCTTGGTAAAGAGTAGGCACTGAGCTTTTATTTATATTTGTCATACACTTTTACTGATGTATGGGTGCACAATATGGCCCTATTAGGTTAATATAAAGCAAACAACTGCCCATTCTTTCTCATGGGAGACCTAAAAGCAGTAGAATCACCTGAGACAGATATTTTAGAAGGGGAGTCAGTGGACTCTGGTTAAGAAAACTGGTTATCCCTTTTAAATGAGTTAATACTCTATAAATGTGTAACAGTGTCATGGTGTTTTGTTACTTCTGAAGAAAGCTCTATGACTGAAAATTATTGCTTGTTTGAGTAGTTGTTTGCAGGAGATCTGGAGTTAAAGACCGTTAAGTGTCACTTCGCATCAATTAAGAGGCATGGAAAGACACTGAAATGGGCAGGATATGTTATCAAGGATAAACAATCCAGAATGTACTGGGTTCAATTACATACTGGGAACAGGACCACAAACTTGTAATTGTGGATGCAGCAGGTATAGTTACATAATTGTAAGAGCAAATGGAGGGGGATGCTCTGTGGTATGGACCTTAGCACTATGAATCATTTTAACATCAAGGGAGATTAAGGACTCTGGGCATGGCCCTCTCAAATTTGCACTAGAATGCAGAGGCAGTGAGGTAGGCACTCAAAGTACTCCACTTGATAGTGTAAGCTGCCCAGGGTTTCGAAGCAGGTTAGGAGCTAGAAGATGCAGAGGATAAACCTCAGCCTTTGAGATATGAGATTTCCTTAATAACATTTGTAAATTACCATGTGTTATTTTTCTTTCGTTATCCTTGAACTTTACCAGTAAATTCTGAACCATTGGAGTCTGATCTCTATGTACTTTGGAGAACTGATTGAACAGTCTGTCCCATTTCTGAAAGTTAGTTGCAAATAGGGAGAGTAGTGTCTCTGATTTCCCAGCACGAGGTAACAATATATGATATGCAGAGCTGAAGGAATAGACAAGGGCAGGTCTCACTGAGGTCATTAGCACCTGAGGCAGCTGCTGCAAAAGGAAAAAAAGAGAGAGAAAGAAAAAGAAAGAGTAAAAAAGAAAAAGCTGGAATTGAAGAACCTGAAGGTCCTGTTCATGAGCACCACTGAAAAGGGATTCCTGAAAAAAATCTCAGTTGTTAATGGGCAATTTCTGGGGAAGCTAAATTTTAGCCATCAAGCCAGTGGTAGCTACAGTTATTAAAAGTAGGAAGGTGGATCAATTCTGATATAGCCAAGTTATACATTTTTCAATTGCAAAGAAAACAGAAACACAAAGGAAACAGAGAGGGATACTTTTATTTTTCCAACTTACATTAGGCAGTAAGTGATAGAATTATTGTTGGGCTTATTGAAGACCTTTACAAAGTGTGACTGGCTACATAGCTAAATGCAACCTTCTATTATGATTCTCTTTGGCATGAGAACATATTACAAAGAAAGAACAGTGTACATTTTTTAAAGTAGCTGGACCATGATTAAACAACAACAACAAAAAGTCTTGATCTCCACTATGAAAAGTAGCTGGACCGTGATTAAACAAAACAGACTTGATCTCTATAATGAAAATTTATGTTTCATATTAAGAGGAAGTCCTTCACATTTTAAGGCTTTCAATGGATAACAAAAACTTTGGGTCTGTCAGGTAGTTGTGAATAAATGAAATAACTACTGGTTGTCAAACTCAGGGCAACAGGTTCCAACTACTCATTAAATTTAAATTGTGAGTCTAAAGATCAAAATCGAATCTCAATTACTGTGGAATTTCAGATTTTACTTTTATCAATGCTATTTATATAAAATCTATTACCAATATTCACCCTCAATAAACAGTTCTAGGCAGTGTGAGATAAGATAAAAAGATGTATAAATATAGGAATTAAAAAAGGATCTATTATGTTAAATACAAAAGGTGTGGGGATCTCTTTAATGAAACCACAAATCATCCAGAAAATTACTCAAAAAAACTCATAAAATGTTATGAATTTAAAAGCATTATGAATCTAACTTCTTCACTCCCAAAACCAACTTTCCACTATGCTACACTACAACATGTGCAAAAAACCCTCACACAGAATTATCTTATATGCATATTAAAATGATTACCAATCAATTTAATAACCAAATGTGGATTTTAAATGTGATGTAAAACCTCATTATACAGTCCTGCCTTCAATCTTGTGAAAGTAGCTGTTAAACAGTCTTTAAAATTATGAGACTTACCTATTTTAATCCTCTTTAAGTGAAAATTTTGATTATCATTTGCCAGTACTTCAAAGAAAGAATGAAGGCATATAAATGGCATTCTTGCGGGCCTCTCACTGTTGTGGCCTCTCCCGTTCTGGGACACGCAGGCTCAGCGGCCATGGCTCACGGGCCAACCGCTCCGCAGCATGTAGGATCTTCCCGGACCGGGGCACGAACCCGTGTCCCCTGAATCGTCAGGTGGACTCTCAACCTCTGCGCCACCAGGGAAGCCCTAGCCCTAAATGGCATTCTTTACAGACTACTCTTGAAGTCTGCTACTTAGAACTTCAAGATATGCAAATTTATCCCAAGCTTCATCTCAATGAATGATAAAAGGAGGTTGAAGTTATTTTTTATTTTATTACATTTTATTCTATTGTAATGCTCCATATTTGGAAGGCAAGCAAAAGCAGCTGTCTCACCCTACTTAGAGTCTAGATAGTAAAATGAAAAATAGGTTGGATGTAGTTCCCAGAGTTAGAAGACCCAGACACTAAGGACCAAGTAATTTACTAGCACAGAGACACAAAAATGGGCAGTTTGGAAGACACATTCACCTTGGTGACTCTAGAAAGATGGTACTGACAATAACAAACTGAAAAGATTTTCTAAACCTTGAAAAATACCTTCTTTTCTAACCTAACACTTATTAAAAATGCTTTTCCCAAATCAATGCTACGGTTTTGTCAACTAAAAGAAATGGAAGGGGCTTCCCTGGTGGCGCAGTGGTTGAGAGTCCGCCTGCCAATGCAGGGGCCACGAGTTCGTGCCCCGGTCCGGGAAGATCCCACGTGCCGCGGAGCGGCTGGGCCCGTGAGCCATGGCCGCTGAGCCTGCGCGTCCGGAGCCTGTGCTCCGCAACGGG